>NC_142943.1:10436980-10444480 GCF_046866305.1 Octopus bimaculoides
TCGAGGAGATATGGCCGCAGTCTAATGACTGAAACAATTAAAAAAGAAAAAAAAAAGATAAAATTACTCAGCAAAATGTCTTGTCTGGACAATGGAGGCATCAGCTGTGGCTGGAATTCCAGATGAAATTTGTAAAGTTGGTACACCTAATTTTTGCTTATACAAATGAATTACTAAAGCACAGGAGGGGAGGAGGACCCGATCGATATTACAAGAATAGAATGTGTCGACATCATCACAATTTGCAAAACGTTGTTGCCAGAACTAAACGTATATATTATAGAAACGTCTCATAACGTCTCAACAGCAGCAAAATATTTGCTCGGATCTTTCTCAACAGACTCACTATTCATATTATAGAAGAGATACTACTGGAAACCCAGTGCGATTTTCGACCTTAGTGTAGCTAGCGCAATTGACATGGTCTTTTGTCTTCATCTACCCCCAGTCGTTATTTTCAGCATTGGCTACAGTAAAGCGAAACCAAAAAACCACTCAGATTCACCACTAGGATAAAGCTAAAGACCCCCTTCAGTCATGATATTAAGTGGTGGTGCTTGGGAAGATACGTGATCTAGAAGTCTCTCTAGGATGGAATCGGCTAAAATGGATTTCTAAAACACTAAATGTCATTTATAAAAAAAAGACAGTGATATAAATATTTATATACGATATTAGACATAACTCACTGATCCTTTTCTTACCCTTCCTGATTTTGGACATGAGTTCGGTTTTTGGACAAGATTGTAAACTTGAGCAATGCAATTCATTTCACATTTGTCCAGCCTTCTTAGCTGAAAAATGAGTTCCAGTGCTGGAGCTGTCCCCTTTCCACCAAGTTATCACATGCTGGATGTTCTATTATGTCGTTGGCGGGAGGTTCAAGGAAGTGTCTGAGTTTGCTCGTGAATACAAGCTACGAAGACACAGTTATTTTCGAAGATGATGACCACAATTACTGATTACAGCAAGGAATGTCAGAGTGGAAGGCCCAGCACAATTTTGTCCCCCATTCATCCAATCCACTCGCCACTACAGGCGTATACACTCAAGTATATACACATACGTACTCGCACAAAATTACACATAACACACACATACACACGTGCATGCAATACATACACATGAATGCACATACAAACACACCGCACGCGCACACCCGTGATAAATCCAAATTTGTGTTCTGTAATTCCTATAATGTCATAGACCAAAAGACTGTCTGCTAAGCATCTCAAAATCTTAGCGAATAAAAGACGAATTGTGCTGATTAAAACTACTCAAAAAATATTAACGAAAAGAAAATCTGTACATAAGACTTCTTTTCTATAGATTTGAAATAAACCCAAATCTTCCTAAATATATATTTTTTAAAATATTTTTTTTTGTCTGCCGAAAATCTATTCCAATATACTTATCTACTTATATAAACTCCTTATATGTTCAAATCTACTTCTCATTTTTTTGTTAATATTTTCATTTCCTCTTATAATCTTTTTCCTATTTTAATGAATTCTGGTTGAATATAATATAATCGGTTAATATAATTATGAAATTCTTTGGAATACTTTGTTCCGATGAAGGCAGAGACTGCTGAAAAAAAAATGCTTGAAAATATTGAAGGATTAAACGCTCAAATCAAATTAAATGTTAAAAATAACTGTTGAGAAATAAACGTCTTTTTAATTGTTACACAAGGAGGGAACTTTCTAGCAAATTTTGTCTTCTTATGAAGAATATAGAATACACTTTAAAAAATGAAACTATATATATATATATATATATATATATATACACATGCATATACATATATGGGTGTGTGTGTGTGTTTGTGTGTTTGTGTGTGTCTATGTATGTTAGTGTCTGTGTTTGTTTATCTCCACATACATAGCAACTACATATAGCCGTGTAACGTTATTGGATATACAAATTTACAATTACATATTAGATACAGCAACCGTTCTGCCTGCAACACAAAGACCGAACTGCTGGCCAAGATCAAGGAGGTGTTTGAAGATTTCCCTGAAACAAACTAAGTAACGGACGCACCAGTTTCTGGAGTCGTCTTGAGGCCCTACTGGAAGCCGATGGTGGCTACTTTCAGTAATATATTCTACTTGATAGTTTTTTTTTATTTGTTAAAATACTTTTGTTTTTGGATAGGATATTATGCTTTCTTTTCCTTTTATGCGAACTGTCAAATTTAGCCCGAACATCCTGTACTACTTGTTTTAAACGTTGGCAGATAAACGTTTTAGCATTATTCTAAGGGTTATCTCTTTGAGGACAGCAACTATGAAACGCGTCAGTGGAAGGAGGATAGTCTTAAACTAAAACAGAGATATATCTTAAATTTACCTACATGTATATAAATACATACATATATACAAATACGCATTATATGCTTGTGTTATGTCTGTATCTACAAACACGCACGCACGCACACATGCACATGCACACATGCACATGTACACATGCACATGCACACATGCACATGCACACCAAAAAACACATATATACATACACATATGTCTTGTCGTTCAATATGTTGTTCAAAGATAACAACCTCAGAAGAAGATTAATTGCGAGAGTATATGCAAGAAACGAGTTACGGAAATGATAAAGAAATTGAAAATGTACTATGTATAAGATGTGATTGAAGAAAATAAATATTCAGTGATGTTACTATAGTTAGTTATATGTAGGAAAAATATACACTGAAGGAAATAATAGATACACAATTGTTCAGAAATACAATATGATGGGTCAAACAAAATTACTATGGAGAAAGGTCATACGTTTTACTGCTACAGTAGCGGAGTTATTGAGTTTAACTCCGTGAGAAAAGGGCCACTGAATGACCTTATGTTTTGGCTCTTTACCTGGTGTTATATCAAGCACCATTGTCTCAAATGTTACCTCTCGAGTAACCCGGTGAGTGTCAGAAAGATCTTGCGGCATGACTGCATTGCTCCGAAATACCCTGAATGAGCTTTTAGATATTTCCGGATTATCCTTAGAGGATTTCATGTAGCGCAATATGTAAACATTACAATATTTTCCGCGATACACAAATAACGTCTTCTGGTTACATTAATATACGGTCAGTCAGTAAAATAAATTACTCTGCCCAGCTAGTGCACTAAATGCATATACAAATATTTACGCAAGTACTGAGTTCTATGTCTATGTATATAAATAACAGTCTCCCGAATTTTTTTTTTTTTCAAGCTGTATCTTCACAGCAAACATAGAAGGAAAATTATTCTACACGTCCTGGTGTACTTACATTATTTGTTTATATACATAGGGTAGCTACACACACTTAAGTACAAACACCACACACCCACACAAACGCGCGCACACACATACTTACACACTCTCACACGCGCAAACACATAGTTGATATAAGATGTGCTAAACTTCTTTGTCCACTCATTTTGGTTATATACATATGTATGTATATATACAAGTATGTACATAAACATAATCGAACACAATCGCACACACACACACACACACACATGTAGATATAGATACGTTTATTCTTGATCACAACTGCCCGGGGATCGGGAAGTTAAAAATTATCCGCACTTTCGCCATAACATCTTTATTATTGTCAGACAGTCTTCTGCACATGCGTGCTTATAGTTGGTACTGTTGTGGTCACGCCATCGAAGTTTGAGCCTGATCACGCCATTTTTCTTTCTTGCTTTACAAGATAAACATGGCCGCACCACTAGCAATGTGCACCAAAGAAGAGCAAAGAGCAGTGTTCCGATTTCTCTGGTCGGAAGGTGGGTCAGGGACTGAAATTCATCGGAAGCCTTTAACACAATACGGGGACAGTGTACGGCCACGTAGAAGTGTCTATGATTAGATCGCGAAGTTTAAAAGTGGCCGGGCAAGCGTGACTCCCGAAGAAGGATCAGGGCGCCCGTCAACCTCCACCATCTACAAGAAGATTCAGGAAACAAGAGAGATGGTAGTGGTGAACCGGTTCACCATTACCATCTCTCGGATCACTGCTCTTTGTTCTTCTTTGGTGCACACTGCTGTGCTTACACTGTGACCACAGTAGTACCAACCATAAGCACGCATGCGTAGAATGCAGTCTGACAATAGTAAAGATATGCTTCTGTGTGTGTTAGAATGCAATTATGGCTGTATGCATTAAATATTTATGCACTTCGGTGTATTTATGTTTCTATAAATATATGTTTGTAGGCGTCTGACTACATCTCTCTTAATACATACATGCATACATACATACATACATACATACATACATACATGCATTTACACGCACACACACACACACACATATATATATATATATATAATGTTAGAATATACATATGTATTTATGTGTATGTATATGTGCATATATGTATGTTTATATATACATATGCATGCATATATATATATATATATATATATATATATATATATATATATATATATATATATATGTATATATATATACATATACATATATATACAAACACATATAGCTTCATATACATACAAACACGTACGTAGACACACACATACATATATGTACGTATAACTATCTATCTATTTCACTCTCTCGCTCTCTCTCTATATATATGTGTGTGTATATATATTTATAAATATATGTATATATATATATATATATATGTATATATATATTCATATGTAAATATATGTATATATATACATATATATACATGTGTGTGTGTATATATATATATGTGTGTGTGTGTGTGTGTGTGCATGTGGTGAGCATACATATGACAGAGTAGGTATAGACTGGCGTCTAAAATATATATACGCACAGTTACTATATGCGTATATGCGTATATGTGTATATATGCTTATCCATATATATATATACATGCATATATACATTACAATACTATATATAACTGTGTATACAATATGCTACTGTAGGCGTGTATGCGCATTAAACATATTTAGTGCTATGAACTCGTACATACATACAGATACATTCGCACGCATATACATACATACATATATATATATATATATATATATATATATATATATATATATATATATATATATATATATATATATATATATATATGTATGTATATATATATGTACACACAGATACACACACATGCTCACACGCGCGCGCAATTACATACACACACACACACACACATATATATATGTATATAAATACACGTACACAGTGACATATACTTGCACATATATGTGTGTGTGCATGTATGTGTGTGTATGGCGCCTGTGTGTGTGTGTTTGTGCTTTTATGTGTCTGTGTGTCTGTGTGGTGAGAATTGATTAAAGCTTATGAAGAAATGAGGAGAAAATGAAATGTTCGAAATCTGAAGAAATCTTTAAATATAAAAGAAAAAAAAATGAGAAGTAAACAGAAAAGATAAAAATTTAATTCCTGAAATAGAATCGAAAACCAAAATGAATATCAGAAACAACAACAAAATTAACAACATCAACTACAGTAGCAACATCAACAACAATTACAATTGCAACCTTCCTCCCCCCTCCACTGTCTCAACCACACCGTCACCCACACCGATTACACAATTTTCATCGCCAACACCTAAACTGTTATTTTACCATCTCCACCATCAAGACTCTCGCATCATCCAAATCACATCGTTATTCTCAGCCCACCATCATCTCCACATCTCCATCATTCTTGCTTCCTCTACCTGCCCAACCCTCATAACACTCCCATTCTTTTCCCGCCATTCTCCTATACCAACTTTTTACACTATCTTCAAAACCGCCACCATCTTCGCAGGATATCATATTTCTCACTTTACCACTGTCGTCCCACCACCACCACCACCACCACTTCCACCACTACCACCACCACTATCATACTCACCACAACCTCAAACCCTTCCACACCACAACCCTCATCAGAACTACTAAACTACCATACCACTCCCATACATACCCATCGCATTTATTACTATAATCACCAGCACCATCGCCGCCACACCGTTCATACGAAATACATTTTAGAAGTTTTGAGATTTTTAGCAGAGGCAGTTAGTTATAACTGTCCTGGGTTACTGTAATTTTAGTATATCTTTACAATATATCTAATAAGCTAACATACCAACTAAAGTTATTCCAGATTGAAAGAGATGGTTGTAACAGCACTTTGAACACATCCTACTAAGGACTGCTTGTCAGAATTCCATCCTTGCAACCAACTATTTGATAGGGGTGGGCATCAAAACTTTTCTTCACCCTCCCTACAGTTTTGACTATATATTATGTGAATTTTGGTCGTCAAGCTCAAAAAGGAGATGAAGGAAGCTCTGAGTAGGGTCTTAGACATCTTCACTTTGGAGGACTTCCATTGAGGCCTTCATGAAATGGCTGGAGGTCTACAAACAAGCGCATTGATGTCAGTCGATCCTATTTTGAGGTAGATTAGAGTGCTGTACACGTTTCTACTCTTATGATTATCTAAAACAGTGGTTCTCAACCATGATTCATCCATAGATACCATTTCTTAGTATTTTATTCTGGCGGACCCCCTTCGCCATTCGATGTTTAACAACTAGTTTTCCAGAAACTTCTTTCAAAATTCCTATTTTGTTTTTCACACATTAACTTGTATAGGTTGAACTGTGTAAAATGTTTGAGAAAGAAACCCAGATGTTTCTTGCAATACATACCAATAATTACAACTAAAACAGGTTTTTTACCATGTTTTGTCTATGTATCCTTTTGGTTACTATATTATTCTGCACCAATACATGCATCTAAAGCACAATTCTTTCGAGAGCCCTTACAATACTCAAGTGAATACCAAATTTACTATTTTGTTGCATGACCCCCCCCCCCCCAATTCTTATATAGACCCTCAAGAACCATATAGATCCCGGTTGAGGGCCACTTATCTAAAACAATACATCGTACTTGAACTAATGAGGTTCTAAGGTAATTTTACCCACTTATCTGCCGTAGGGTTTATTTCCCTAATTAAGCGAAAATTAAGAAGAAAAAAATGTACAGGTGGAGCAAATAAATATCAATAAGACTAATTAAGGTGTTGATTTTCATATTTGATTTGTTACTTAATAACAAGAATTATCCATTAGTAAAATTTATATCACCACATCACTATTATTATATCACTGAAAATGCAAATTTTAGGTTTTACACGAATATAATAGTTCGTAATTACGGTAATTAATAATTACAATACAAGTACATAATTAACAATATGATAATTAATATTTACAATAACAAACATTTGCATAATGATCGCATAATTAAGTACGTAATTGCATAATTAATTACATGAAAATTACGTGATTACATGATCGACAAATACAAAATGATGACATAATTAATATGCCCAAGCGCCTTTTAATTACATAATAATTGTGCATTAATTGTATCATAATCGCACAATAATTACATGCATGGTAATTATATGATTAATAATAACATTAATTAATAATTATCCAGAGGGCAATTATCAGG
>NC_142943.1:10446980-10459480 GCF_046866305.1 Octopus bimaculoides
ATATATATATATATATATATATATAAATATGAAAACACCTACATATATATATATATATATATATATATATATATATATATATATATATATATATATATATATGCATATATATATATATACATACAGATAGATAGATATAGTTATAAATACATATGCATATACATATACAGACATAAGCATTTATATGTATATACGTTCGAATATACCCATACATAGGTATACATGTCTGTGTGTGTATGTCTGTTTGTATACATATATGTATATATGTGTGTGTATGTGTACACATGTGTGTATGTGTACATATGTATGTGTATATATATATATGTATATATACATATATAGTCAAATCAAATAAACAAATAATATCAACAATAACAAACAATAAGAGGACGTGCACAAGGAAGGTAATGTATTATTTCCACACACACACACGCGCGCGCGCATATACGTGCATATATATATATAATTTTATTGATCATGACTGCAAAATTTCACCATTTTTTTGTCTTGACTGACGGAAGCTAGTACTCACGAATCTTCGAAGTCACTCTCGTTCAAACTAGTAAAAAGATCTGAGACTGCACTTGTAGTGCGAGTTCGCTTAATTACTTAACAATGTTGTGGCTGTGTGGTAAGAAGCCCGCTTCTCAACCACATGGTTCCGGGTTCAGCCCCACTGCGTGTTGACTTGGGTAACTGTCTTCTACTATATCCTCGGGCCGACAAAAGTCTCGTTAGTGGATTTGGTAGTGTATTTAGAAGACGGAAACTGAAAGATCATGTGTGTATGTATATATATATATATGTTTATATATATATGTATGTGTGTATATATGCATATATATATTATTTATATTATTATTTAATTGAACGCCAAATAGGTTGATCTTAACCTTTTTGATGCGATTCTACTCTATACTGTTTTCTCTCCCATCCTTCTCTAATTCCCTGTTTCTCCCCTTCACCGCTTTCTATCTTTCTCTCTTTCGCCCTTCCCTCTTTCTATTTTTCTCTCTGTCGTTGCTCACACGTGACCATCATCCACCATTCTTTTCCTCACGTGACCATCTTTCTTTTCCTGCACGGACGTTCTAAGGACTGGACGTCTTCTATCTAACTCTTCTGTCTTTTCTCTTTTCAATGAAAATATTTCTTTCAACGTTCACTATTTTCCCCCCTCGTTCTGCTCTAACGACCCTCCATGTTTGTTTTCTTTCGGTTTCCTTGTATGTCTCAACTGTCCAGTTTTTGTTCCAACATTGATCCTCCATAAAATCCAAAATTTAATTTGGAAGTTATGAGAGCAACTGTCGTCAAAGACTCATTGTCGTTAATTGCTCGAAATGAGGAGTAGATAAACAGCCAACAACTGATGAAGGGTCGTTCTTTGTGTTACTTTGTGTTTGCGTATTTAACTGGCTTGTTTTCATATTTCATATTGTCTACAGTTGGTGACATCTGTTAGGTGTGTGGGGGTGTATTTCGTCTTGTGGGGAAGGGAGCATTTGACTTTCCACCCTATAGCCTTCAAACACTTCAAGCCTATTCCTATTAAATAAGGAAAATATATTTATTAAAAAATATAGACCACAACTAAATATTCTGTGATAACACACCAGAATGATAAAACTCAATTCATTCATGAAAAACGACTAGAGACAACAAATATAAATCAAGAATTTAAACAAGTCTTCCTCGGTAATTCGAAACTTTAACAGCAAACTACTTACACCTTCACAAACACCAGCTTCGGACGTCACTCAAGACTGAACTAATGGGGTCGTTTTATGGTCAAAACCGGACTCTCAGGAAAAACAAATAAACGGCGAACTGACTGAACTAGTGGCTTCTTAAGAGAATCAACTTATCGGAACGCTGGATGACCATCAGATAAAACAGGTTACCAAGTCCTTTGACGACAACAAAATGACCTTAGTAGAGAATCAACCAACCAGAGCACTCTACCGGTCAACAAATAATCAAAGCCTTCCACAAACGAATGACGTCACCAGGAAGTCAACCAACCAGAACGCTGGACTTCGCAAAAACAAAATATTTCACCAAAACGTCCATGAAATCAAACGAAAAATAACAAATGACGTTAACAAATTTACAGCTTATCAGAACTTGATCCGTTATCGTAAAAACATATATGTATATATGTTTACAATTTAAACTTAAAACATTTCGAACTTTCACAAGTAAAACTAGTAAATAACGATTAAGAACACTCCTCTATGGACTCACACAGAAACTGTTCAAAATAACCTGCTTCTCTTCCCACTTTTTCTCTCATTTAAAAAAAAAATCTCATCGTATTTAATTGTTAATATGGCTCAATATTATTGAACTTTCAATTATGTATGTATGTTTTAAACTTTATCGAGCATTTACACTTATATTACTTTCCATCACTGTAAAACTCATTGGAATTTCTATAAATATTTGATCGTTTAGACATGTTTTTCCGAATTTTCCTTTGTAACTTTAAACTCTCGTAAACCCGTTTCTTATCTATTTTCTATTTTTTTACCATTGATAACCAAAAAGGTTGTCGAAGCCAGTTTGGTATTTGAGTAAATCTTACAAAAGTTAAAAACAACGATATGCTTTGAGTTTGGGTGCATTTTCAAACATCAAAACAGATTCTTCTGAATTTTTCCTTTCGTCTCTTCATATGTATCTATATATATATATATATATATATATATATATATATATATATATATATATATATATATATATATATATATATATATATATATATATATATATATATGCATATATACATACGTATACGCACATACATGTATACGTATATACATATGAATATGTGGGCACAGAACGTCACAAATCATAAACAAGAAAAAATACGAACTACGAGGACATGGTACAAGGGTTTTTTTTTTTTTGGCAACGAAAGAAACAAATCGAAAACAAGACAAGCAACACAAGAACGACCGTTCATCAGTTGTCGGCTGTTTTTCTAATCCGTATTTCGAGCAATTCACGACAAGAAATGCCTCCGGTAAAACAGTTGCTCCCACAAAGCAAATTAAATAAAATTTGCTATCTTGCAAAGGGTCAAGATTGGTGACAAAAACAGGACAGTGAAAACAAACAGGAAGGGCTCCTAAGCCTAAACGAGGTTGTGCTGGCGAAAGGAACAAGTCTGGACAGGAGATGGAGGACAATACGTCTTGCCTGTCCAGCTGAAACAGGAAGAATAAAAGAAATACAAGTTAGGAGAATAGCCGATGGTCACATGGGGGCCACGTGAGCAAAGGAGGAAGAGAGAGAGAGAGAGAGAGAGAGGAGGCAAAAGAAATGAAGAGAGAAAACTTTACTTGATATTTACTTAATATTTACTTAATATTTGCTTAGTATTAATAGGAACAGCTGCAAGAGATGATGATTAAATTGTTGTTAATAATAAATTTAACTTCTATGTTGCAGTAGAGGCAACATGCTCTTTGTGTATCTCCTCAACTTCTTTAAGATTTTAGGTATAATTATACTAATGTATCCATCTGTTCTAATTTAATTAAATTCTATGTCTATGTGCAGCTGAGGATTGCTCTGCATTTTAAATTGAGGAAATGATTGCATTGTTCAATTAAATGGAGTTGCATGAAACGATCGTACTACATTACCTCTGGATATCCTTGTTGCTTATTTTGATATATATATATATATATATATATATATATATACATTTATGATGGACCCTCTCATCATGTTCGATACATGAGGGCCAAAGAATTGTACTTACTTGTTTGTCCTTCACCTTTTCGTATTTGTATGTTCTGTGAGACGCTAGGGCTTCTTTGTATTTGGAAACGAGAACACATCTTTCACATATAAAACGTTGAAAGCAAACTGCATTCTAAAATCCGTACCAAAAATTTTCTTTGGCCATTGTAAACTGGATAAAATGACATGTCCATGAAATGTGTTCAGCAGCTGCAAAAGAAAGGAGAAAAATCTGTTTGGGAATTGTAGTCGATATAGTAAAGAATCTAGTGAATGGCTGAAACGTCGTCGCGAGTATCGAATACTTTTGTTCGCTTGAAATCTTTGCCGTCTAATTTTGCCATGAATACCAAAACGAAAGTAAGATTTTATAACCACAGACAGGTTAATTGAAAATCACAGCATTTCAGCAAGGGAAGACAAACTCTGTTACACAAACTATAATTTTCAACTGCACTCTTTCTTCGGCTATTGGAAGAAAATATTGCATGGACATATATTATCGCTACGCAACTGTTAGAAACAATTCTATTTCCAAGCACAATATATCTATATATTTTCACATATTTGTAACTTACTAATTTCCATCGTAGGCTGGTCTACATTATGCTTTTCCTTATTATATAAAGTATGTATACGTTGACATACACACACGCACACGCACACTCACACACACACACACACACACACACACACACACAGACACACGTACGAATATATACATATAACTATATATGACAACGATCGTTTCAATCTAAACGAAATATTATCAACTGCATTGATAATACTGCATACATGCTGGATGATTGTAGTGAAAAGTCATATATCAAAGAATATAAAATTCTGTATTTGTATCAGGTACTCTGTGAGAATAATTCCCTGAACCAAATTTAAGGCAGATAAAGCAAAATTTAGATACGATACAGATACAATACAGATATATATACATATGTGTGTGTGTGTGTGTGCGCGTGTGTGTGTGTGTGTGTGTGTGTGTGTGTGTGTGTGTGTGTGTGTGTGTGTGCGTGTATGTATGTATGTATGTATGTGTAATGAGAAAGCAAATAAGTCGGGCTTGAAATATAGAGTCTTCTCTCATAGTAAGAATAATATTAATTCTGAGATGTGTATAAGGATGGGTATATGCAAATGTAGAGGAGTGAATAGATCTATCAGTAATATATATATATATATATATATATATATATATATATATATATCAGATACGTGCCACCTAGGTAGGCAAGGTAGGCAGTGCCTACCTTGAATAAAAAATGATCGATAGCTACATTTTCGTTTTATGGCTAAATATGCACTTAATTCAATAAAATTATGAAGGTTACTCTGATTACTATGCATAAAATGCAAAATATTTTATTTATCGTATATTAAATAGGCATAACTCGCCCCTGCCTTACAATCTCAGTATTTAAGCTACGCATAGTACTGCTTGTAGTATACGTGCTGCATACACTCCTACAACACCGTTTTCTTTACGTGTTATAAAGGCAGAAGTAAATTTGTCTTGAACTCATTCGCGTGTCTGTGTTTCGCTTATTTTGTGTGTGTGTTACTACATAAAGTTCACCAACTGCCTATCCTGAGTAATTACTGACAGCACGTGCCTGATATATATATATATGTATATATATATATATATATATATATATATATATATATATATATATATATATATATATATATATATATATATATATATATATATATATATATATATATATATATATATATAAATATATATTTCTTGACCATATTTTACTGACGAGTAGAAGTTGTATAATACTACAATAACTACGAAATCATGATCTATAATTTAGTCCGTTTTAAGGGGTTGGCTTTGAGAGTTGCATTTCCTCGCATTCGGTAAAAATGTGCTTTTTATAGTTGTCTGACCTTAGAGTGCTTCATAGCGTGAGGCATTATTGTATAGTAATGCCTTTATATAAATATAAATATATATTTCGGGAATAAATGATGGATTTTTCCCTTATGAGGTTTTTTCACGCTAGCTACTTGATAAATTCTTGTAAAAGAATTCGTCCTATTATTGAATTTTTATATATATATATATATATATATATATATATATATATATATATATATATATATATATATATATAGATAGATAGATAGATAGATAGATAGATAGATAGTCTTAGGGAAAAGAACCAAGGTTCATGAACTCATCGACGAAAATCCACTGTCACATATAGAAATATATATATATATATATATATATATATATATATATATATATATATATATATATATATATATATGAACTAAAAACTCGACTCCGTCGGTCATGATTGAATATGGGTGCACCTAAGAGGTTCCCCTCCGGAGTACAAGTCTGCTCAACGGCGAGCGCACAACCTAGGGTTGGTTTTTTTATGGAAGACCAGCAGGCGCTCATGCATACCAGCCTCTCTCCTCTCCACGCCACCGATGTTGTCCAAGGTAAAGGCAAAGGCCGATATGTATACATTAATAACGGCTGCGTAAATCACTGTGCATAGAATTCGTATAACGTAAATACATATACAGTAATTTATTTGAAAATCTTTAGCAGTGGAATTCCATGTATTTAGACATCAGGTATAAATTTAGATATATTGAGATATAAAGAAAAACAAAATTATATTTTCGAAACAACGCCAAAACAACGCCAGATCATACATTCAAAATAAATGGAAGTGGAGAGACAAGTTACTGAAGAGATTGCAAGAGTGCAATGAAATAATTTAACAAAAAACTATATAAATTAATAAAGGACTGAACCAGTGCGTGTGTTTATTACCGGCATAATGCCTCTCCCAAGGTTTAATTGTATTTGTTTCAACACACATATCCACATCAAGAATCTTGCACACGAAATACACATACGAAAAATTATATTAACTTAAAGAACAATAAATTTGAAAATAGATCTAGAACTGTGATCTGATAGCGCACATTTCGATGAAGGCGAGTAATACCAAGTACAGTTAATAAATGTAAAAAACTGTGGTAGTTTAACTATAAAAAATAAGGAATGTCACTGATATTATATGTAAATTTACGGGTATGTGAATAGTTTCAGGAGCTTAAAATTTAACCGATAACGTTTTAGAAAATGTATGTCAGTAAAAGTTGTGAGTGAATTTATGAGTTAAAAATTTAATTCAGTTGCAGACAGTTGTAGTTTTGTGACGTTATCATGTTATACTAAGTTACAACAAATCAGAGAAAGTCTGGAAATCATAGAAATAATGTTAAATTACTTGTGTCTACTGCAGATTAATTGGCATAATGTTATGAGGCTTTAAGAACTTATATTGAATGGAAGGAATACAAGGTGACATAGAAATATACGTTGTTATGTAGTATGTGTATGTAATATATTATTAAATATTCAGTTGTACGTACGTATGTGCGTGTATGTGTGAGTGAGTGAGTATGTGTACATATATGTGAATACAAACATGTATAAATATATGTACGTTTGTGTAGGTTTATCTCTGTCTGTGCCTATCTATCTATCTATCTATCTATCTATCTATCTATCTATCTATCTGTGTGTGTCTGTCTGTCTCTCTCCCCCCTCTCTCTCCTTCTGTCTCCCCCTCTCTCCCCCTCTCCCCCTCTCTCTTTCTGTCTCTCTTTTATTATTCTTTTACTTGTTTCAGTCATTTGACTGCAACCATGCCGGAGCAATAATTTTCTATAGCTGTTTTTTTTTCTCTCTCCCTATCCCTCCCTCTCTCTTCTCACACACGCACACACTCACGCACATACACACATGCACACACACATTTGCTTGTTGTGTCTGGAAAACTGGTAAAATTAATGACATTGATGCGTCTCATGAACGTTGCAAAAAATCAGCTGCGCAGAAAGTCATGAAGAGGCGCTGAATTCCAGAAGACCAACGTTCTTGCAGACAGATTATTTAACATAGAGCTTAGAGAGATGCGGTTAGAGAGACGCATTAGCCAAATCAGTGCTGAATAGCAGAGATCACAAAAATAACAGAAGAAAAATATTAGGAAGAGGAAATACCTGTAGATCAGAAGTTGGACCGAGTCTGTGAGTAATATTATGACGATCAGTTTAAGGCAATGAGCTGGTAGAATCATGGGCCCACCGGAAAAAATGCTTAGAAGCATTTCGTCCGACTCAATGTTCTGAGTTCAAATTCTGCCGAGGTCAAATTTGCCTTTCATCCTTACGGGGTCGACAAAATACGTAACAGCGCCATTTCTCGGAACTGCAGGCCTAGTGCCAAAATTTGAAATCACTATCATAACGATCCGTTGAGTGGTCCATTTTTGGATACTGTCTTTGATACTTGTGTTCCAAAAATATACCGATCCACATAAAACGGCAATACGCCCTGGTTCGGCATTGATGAAGCAGTCATTGGGACGTGGGTGGTTCTAGTTTTGATTTCGCTACAAGAAATTTCGGGTAGTTGTGAAATCCATCAATAAATAGGATTTGGGGGTTCGCAGTTCAGCAGACTGGGCATCAGATTCGATGATATTTTCTGAGCAAGAGTACCTTTTCTTCTTTCTTTATTACACACACACACACACACACACACACACATATATATATATATACATATATATATATATATACATATATATATATATATATATATATATATATATATATATATATATATATATATATACATATATATATATATATATATATATATATATATATATATATATATATATATATATATATATATATATATATATATATATACATATATATGTATTCATATGACACACACATACACAGACACATATATATATATCGATATATATATATATATATATATATATATATACATATATGTATATATGCATGCATGAATGCATATATGTACGTATGTATGTATGTTGTATGTATGTATGAATGTATGTTTGCATTACTCACACGTATACACGCTCACATGAAAACACAGAATTCAGAAACGTCTGAAATGCTGACTACCTTCAAAGACTAACAGTGGTGAGGAATGAAGTGGAGGAGGGTGGGGGGGAAATCAATCTAACTTCTACAAGAATTTCTGATACAACGGTTTGAATAAGTTTATAAAAGAACGAAAGAAAAACAAGAACAAAAAACAACAGACTTAATGTTGACGTTAAACAAGAATTAAAGAGAAGCGAAGCAAACACACAGGGGATAGGAAATTATAGGGGAGTAAATGAAACTAACGATGAAGGGAGGTAAGTAACAAATGCTAATTTACCCATACATGCATATAAACATATATACGCATATACATATTTATATATGCACATATATGTATATGTATATATATAAATATGTATGTATATATATCTATGTTTGTATATAGATATATGTATGTATATATATATATATGTGCATGTATATATATATATATATATATATATATATATATATACAAATGTACATGCATACATTTATATGTATACATATATACATACATATATATATGTGTATATATAAACATATATACATATATATATATATATATATATATATATATATATATATATATATATATATATATATATATGTATGTATGTATGTATGTATACATATATATATATATATATATATATATATATATATATATATATATATATATATATATATATATATATATATATACACACCTAACGATATATGTACGTATGTTCGAAAGTATGTAAGAGCATGTGTGTCGGCGTAAGAGTATATAAACTGCTTCCGAGTGCCTTTGTATGTTTCTGTTATGTGCCCGTGTATATGTTTGTATATAGATATACACGTAAATATATCAATATGCATATGCATATATGTATATATATATATATGCTTAACCGAATGCGTTTGTGTTCTGCGCATGACGTATGTATCGTATGTATTGCAAGGGCAAGAATAAAATAAAATCATGAACAAAAATCAAAACAGAGCGAAAAATCACAAAGGAGGAGAATAAAACAGAAAGAAAGCGAGAGAGAACATGTGGAGAAAGAAAGTTAAGTATGTTGGAAGAGCAGAATGATGAGAGAAGAAGAAGAAGAAGAAGAAGAAGAAGAAGAAGAAGAAGAAGAAGAAGAAGAAGAAGAAGAAGAAGAAGAAGAAGAAGAAGAAGGAGAAGAAGAAGAAGAAGAAGAAGAAGAAGAAGAAGAAGAAGAAGAAGAAGAAGAAGAAGAAGAAGAAGAAACCATTGTTTAATTCAAGATGCTGGAGTTGATTGAAAGGGAATTAAAATAATCGAACTGGGAATTGAACTATTTCCTCTTTCTTTTCTTTCGTTTGATTATATATATATATATATGTGTGTGTGTGTGTGTGTGTGTATGTGTGTGTGTATGTGTACATATATTTATACACGCATACATACACACGCACACACACACACA
The DNA here is from genome assembly GCF_046866305.1 of Octopus bimaculoides. NCBI lineage: Eukaryota > Metazoa > Mollusca > Cephalopoda > Octopoda > Octopodidae > Octopus > Octopus bimaculoides. Next base: position 10,457,150 of record NC_142943.1, read on the forward strand.
CACACATATATATATGTGTATATATATATATATAGATAGATATAGATATAAATATACACACATATGTATATACATATATATGTGGGTGTGTATCCATAAATGCATGTATATATATATATATATATATATATATATATATATATATACACACATATACATGGTGTGTATTCATAAATGTATGTATATATGTATACATATATATGTACATATACATGCTGTGCATCCATAAATGTATCTATATACGTATATATATGTATATATATATATATATATATATATATATATATATATATATATATATATATATATATACATGTAATACACACATTGTATACACTCATATCTATAACTATGCACACACCCTTCACACAAATATATTAAGAATTTCTCGGTTCTTGTGTTCTTGTTTGGAAGCAGGAATGCTGGAGAGGATAAATAGAAATTTATAATTCCGCTCCACCGAGACAATAAAACGGATGTTCCTTTTGTTGTTGTTCATTCTATTAATATTGTTATTCTTGTTGTTTCTGTTATTAATATTCTTTTTCTTGCCGTCGTTAATGTTGTAGCATGTTCTGTACCCACAGGTTAGGTAAAACAGAAGAGACGCCATGATAGTAGGTAATCAGGTAAATGACCAGGTATATTCTACATGTATATCGTTTCAGTTATGGGATGGTGTCAAAGAGTTGCCCAGCTAGTTCTGTAGCACGCCAACAGATGGCAGCATATGGTTGCCTGTGCAGTGAGAGCTAGCAACGACCTTCATGAGGCCGTTTACTATGCAAGTTGTGAAATTTGTGTTTTTGTGCTCACGTTTATGCTGTAGTCTGCGATTTTTGTCATGGACAGGAAGTTGGAAAAAAATATGCGTTAAACTTGGGAAGTCTGCTACAGAGGCATTGAACGTGTTTCGGCAAGCTTAAGGAGACGAGGCTATGGGTTGTACGCAATGCTTCGAGTGATACGAGCGCTTCATAAGCGTAAGAACGTCCCTGTAAGACGATGAGCGACCTGGAAGAGCTGCCACGAGCGCCACTTCCGGAAAGGTGGAGAAAAATTCATGAGCCATTGCATGAAGATCATTGGAGGAAAATCAACGAGTTTTTGAAGCATTTGAGAGAGGTCATTCAGCGAAAGCGATCGGATTTGTGGAGCACGAAGAATTGGATTCTTCCCAGCGACAATGCATCCTGTCACCAAGCTCTCTTCCCTCGTGAGTTTCTCGCCAAAGACAACATGGTATCGCTTCCGCACCCGCCCTCTTAGCCAGATGCAGCACTTGCTGACTTCCGTTTCTTCCCAAAGATAAAAACGCAGCTCAAAGGTTGCCGTTTTAACACCGTCGTCCAGATCAAGTGCAGCCAGTAATATATTGCAAACAAAGCGACCATCAGTCACTGATTTGCAACGAGCAAAATGACTAGTTATAAAATCTCAAGAAGAGATCAGATTAGTAACTATACTAACAAATAATGTATATATATATCTTTTATTCTTTTACTTGTTTCAGTCATTTGACTATGGCCATGCTGGAGCACCGCCTTTAGTCAAGTAAATCGACCCCAGGACTTATTCTTTGGAAGCCTAGTATTTATTGTATCGGTCTCTTTTGTTGAACCGCTAAGTTACCGAGACGTAAACACACTAGCATCAGTTGTCAAGCGATGCTGGGCTGACAAACACAGACACACAAACATATACACACACATACATACATATATATATATATATATATATATATATATATATATACGCGACGGGCTTTTTTCAGTTTCCGTATAGGAACAACAAGCAAGTGTCTTAGTTTGGCGCTCGGAAAAAATGGAAAAGTCTTTAACGTTTCGAACCTACGCGCAGCTACAGAAAGGAATGAAGAAATAGACAGACAATGAAAAAAGACGTGTTGAGTTCAGTATGTGTGTGCGTATGTGTGTGCATGTGTGTATGTGTGTGTGTGTGTGTGTGTGTGTGCGTGTGTGTGTGTGCGTGTGCGTGTGCGTTTGTTCTTTGAGGGAGTAGAACACAAGGCACTCTTCGTTGATCCTATCACTGAACAGTGTGTAAAACATACGCAAGTATTACACAGTATAGCGGATTGCTAAAAGCGTACGATTTGTTTGACGAGATCCCTCCAGCCAGCAATCATGTGCGTTACGTATGCTAGTGTATTTTTATATGTGTGTGTATGAACTTGTGTTATACAACCTATTAAATTAGCATTTGTTGTCTTTTCGTTTTGTTTATACAGCAAGATATATGTAATTGCTTACAGCAGTTTATGTATTTGAGCTTCATGTAGCAGTATGTAGTTATATTTGAATGAGATTA
>NC_142943.1:10461980-10469480 GCF_046866305.1 Octopus bimaculoides
AAATCTGACATTAAGCAAAGATTTGTGTAATTGACTCAAGTTTCATCCACACTTGTCTATGCCCCTATGCAAATAGATGATTGCGGACTTTGACAGTGTCATACCGGCGACGAGGAACATAGCTATACCTGTTACATACATACATACACACGTTCGTATGTACATATGTTCTTTTACATGTTGCAGTCATTTGACGGCGGCCATGATGGAGCACCACCTTAAGGGGTTTTAGTCGAAGAAATCGACCCCAGAACTTGTTTTTTTTTTTTTTGTAAGTCTGGTACTTATTCAATCGCGTACTCACAATCACGTGTTTCCCTATCTAGTCTCACTTGGTGGCCCCTGGGCCAAGTATCTTCTTCTGTTACCCTCCGCTGACCAAAGTTTTATGAGTGGATTTGATTGAAAGAAACTGACAGAAGCCCTTTGTATATGTGTGAGTGTGCACACGCGCGTGCAAATCACCACTGTGCCAGTATAGATTGGACTTGGAGAATCTCCGTCAGTTTCGCGGATATTTCTAGCTAATATAAGTAAATTTATAACGCGGGCCTCTCAATATATCGCGGATTTCTTCGGCCGATAGATATTTATATATTTATTTTAGATCTTTATTTCTTTGGTAAAATAAGCAATATCACGCCTAAAAATTAATAAATTTATAAATAAAGATACAGTACATTGCTGCACTGTATAACACTTTAATTAAAATATATTAAACAAAGAATCGCACATACTATATGGAAAACGAAACTGGGAAGGCGAGTGTGTGGTGTTGTTTTGCATTTGAAATAAAATAAATATATATAAATTATAAAAATAATAAAATGATATATAAATTACAGTACTGTTTCTACTTCGCAGATTTTTACCTATCGCGGGGATTTCTGGAACGTAACACCCGCAATAGTCGAGGGATTACTGTATTATATCTGTTATGTTTGCATTGAACATTGGTCGGGTGTTTCACCGGTATTCCTTGTTTTTAAAGATGTGATTACATGTTGGTTCTTGTACGCCGTGATGTATACACCAGGCCAATGCTTCCTGCGGACGACATTGTAAATATTCTTGTCAGCTATAATATGCCTCATGGGGAGGTAATATCACGTGTTGTAGCTAATGAGTGTGATATCGTCCACACTGGTATAGTAGAGCCGACATTTTCTACCATAACGTGGAAGTTTGGGGGTATATCTGTCCCTCTTATTTATCATGTATTTAGTTGCTACCTCCTGTTCCTGGATAGTAAAAGCACATCTTTCTAAATGGGATACAGTTTATCTATCACATGTCCAAGAGAGGCTACCCTTCCCCTCCGTGCTCTTGTTATCTTTTAGCTTACGGGGAAAAATACCCATGCCATTACTCTTTTGCTGCTCTGACGCTTGCTTCTTGTCCAAGCTTCTGTTTAGATTGACAGCCTCCTCTTGGTTGCATGAGACAGTTATATTCGCAGAGTATCTGCACATAGGACTGTACGTTTGTACGTCATTACTCAGTTTTATATCCAGATTTCTTGCCAATAGAGAAAGAGTCGGTTTCTAACCTAGATCCAAGGCACCTTCGTTGGACTTTCAACTTCTGGAAAGGTTTACAGATTTTTACAGTTCCAGTGATGTCTTGGATCTGTAGTCTTCGAATCAACTTTCTCCTTTCTGGTCCTGAGAAGCCTAATTTCTCAAGATTGGTGTATGTGTGTATGTATGTACGAAATAGGGGGGGTTTACTTCACAGGTGATCTAAACGATTAGGTACGCTAGGTAAGTGCTGTAACGGATTACTAGGGCTCCAAGGTTATAGTCATGACGGTAGTTATGGAGCCATTGCAGATTTCCGATATAGCGGATATGCTAGGTAAGGGCTGTAACAGACTACTAAGGTTCAACAATTATATGTATGTATATGTATGTATGTATATATGCATGTATGTATGTATGGATGTATGTATGTATGTATGTATATATGCATGTATGTATGGATGGATGTATGTATGTATGTATGTATGTATGTATTAGCGATATTTCTTCTGGCTTTTGCGTTCTTAGTTCAAATACCACTGATATTACCTCTTGTACCTTTGTACCCTTTCAGGGTCGATAAAATAAGTATCAGTTAAGCACTGGGGTAGATGTAATCGACTTATCCCTCTTCCGCTCAAAACTGCCGACAAAGAATTGCCAAACTTTGAAAGAATTATTAATTTTGGATATTGGACTGGAAGCACCGTTAGACCGTTGGGAAAATACTTTGCGGTATCTTTTCGATCTCTTTACGTTCTAAGCTCAAATCTCATTGAGGTCAACATTGCTTTCCATCCATTCGGGGTCAATGAACTAATGCACCAGACAAGTACTAAAGAGCATGACATTGCCGATTTAGGCGTTTTGCCTAAATCAGAAACCTTTATTTTTACTACGACGACCATCACCACCACCACCACCAACAACAACATTACTACTACTACTACACAGTGAGCCGAGGCGTCTTTGTTTCTACTCCCTCGCCGTCGTTTTATTATATTAGCAACTATTTTTTATACTGTTTTGAAAACTGTACGTGTATCGTCGCATAATAAGCCTGTTAACAAGAAATTGGCTGTGTTTTTGTATTTCATCTTTACACGTTCTTTTTCGTAATTTATTTACGTGTCGCATAAGCCGATTTCACAAGGCAAGTGAAGTGAATTTAATCGATTTTCACCCCATTTTGAAATGGGGAAAAAAAAAAAAAAGAATTGTTGAAAATTTTAAAGATTTTTTTGTTGGTTTATTTTATGGTTCAACTTAATTCACAATGGTGTCGAGTCAAAAGGTAACGCCCACGCTAAGCAGAAACTAAAAATCTCGTTTTATTGGCTTTGCGGACGTGAGTTCTTTTATCTCAAGTCATTTACTTGTTCAGTCATTTGACTGCGGCCATGCTGGGGTACCGCCTTGAAGAATTCTTTTGTCGAATAAATCGATCTTAGTTCTTTTTTTTAATTTTAAGCTTGGTACTTATTATATTGGTCTATTTTGCCGAACCGCTATGTTACTGGAACGTAAACACACCAACACCGGTTGTTAAGCGGTGGTGGGGTACAAACATAAATACAAACACACACACACACACGTAGTGTATATAGATATACACTATGGGCTTCTTTTAGTTTCCGTCTAACAAATCCACACACAAGGCTTTGTTGAGCCCGAGGCTGTTGTAGAAGATACTTGTCCAACGTGTCATACAGTGTGACTGAACCTAGGATCATGTAGATGAAGAGGAAGCTCTTGCCACACGGTCACAATAAATAAATGGAAAACATGAAAGGACCCAAAGGCTCTGCTTTGCAAAAGGAAACGTAAATTATAGGGTAAAAATTTGATTTTTCGAGCAAATATTGCATTCAGTGGTTTGTGAAGGTGCATGGCCTAATGGTTAGCGCATTTGGCTCACGATGGTAAGGTCATGATTTCCATTCCCGGCGGCACGTTGTGTCCTTGAGCAAGATACTTCACTTTGTTCTAGTGCACTCAGCTAGCAAAAATGAGTCGTACCTTTAATCCAAATGCCCAGCCTTGTCACATTCTGTGTCACGTTGAATCTGACTGCGAACTACACTAAGAGTACATGTGTTTGTGGAGTGCTCAGCCACTTGCATGTTAATTCCACAAACAGGCTATTCCGTTGTTCGGATCGGATCAATTGGAACACTCGTTGTAACTGACGGAGTGCCAGTTACTGAGTGGTTTGGAGACCTAGCTTGGTCAGGGTGTACAATAACCAGAACAATAATATTGATGCTCACAAAGAAACACACTAGTGTTTATCGAACGAGGTTTGTACAGATTTGCTCAAATATTGGGCTGTCCGGAAAGTTCGTGCTGACTTTTAAAGGAAAGAAAAAGGTCAATAAATACTTGCCATTACATTTTTAATCAACCAAATATGAACAATCTTGTTGCACAATGCGTCTCCATCTTTCCTTTAACTTGAAAATATCCTCTTCCCAGAATTGAGGTGGTTTCATGGCAAATAAGTCGAAAGGTAAGCTACACTAACTCGGCACGAACTTTCCGGACAACCCAATATTTGACCTAAATTGCTTTCAACCTGTGAACTTTGAACATGGTGCTGGCATAGTTGAATGGTTAAGAAGCTCGATTTGTAAAAGAAAGACGACTGCACTAGGACTATACTACTTCTTTTCACCTGTGTAGACTAGAGCAAAATGAACTCAAGTGCTGTGCTTAAGGACACAAACTACCACCCAGTTAAGGAATCGAACCCACCACCTTATGATTCTAAACCCATCATATATATAAACACACGCACGTACATACACACACACACGCTCGCACACACATTTATATATAAATGTAATCGACTTAACGCCACCCCTAAAACTGTTGTCATTGTGCTAAAATTTGAAGGCAAGCTTTTTAAGATGGCGAGGTGACAGAACTGTTAACACACCAAAAAGGGATAAAATCGTTAGCGGCATTTCTTCCGATTTTACATCTTGTGTTCAAAAGTCACTGGGGGTCGACTTTGCTTTTCATCCTTTCAGGGTCGATAAAATAAGTACCAGCTGAGCACTGGAGTCAATTTAATTCATTTATCTCCTCCCTTGAAGTTTCTGGTTCTTTGCCAAAATTTGAAACCGTCATTACTTTTATGTTGAGATGGCAGAATCGTTAGCGTGTCGGAGAAAATATTTACCTGAATTTCTTGCAGCTCTTTACGTTTCGTGTTAACATTCCAGTGAGGTCGATTTTACCTCTCACCGCTAGGGAGTTGAGCACTGGGGGTCAATATAAGCAATTACTTCTCTCCCTTAAAATTGCAGGCCTTGTACCAAAACTAAAAAGAATTATTATTTTTGCAGCAGTTGGCATGTGAATGTTTTCCAGTTCGCTACGAGGCAGATCTCTGTGATCCCGATGTTTGTACAGTATATTAAATATTATTGTCTTTTGCAAGCGTGACAAGTTGTTTGCAGCGTTGTTCTGTGAGATGAAGTGTTTTTATTTATTTACTTATTCTTTTATTTGTAAAAACGACCATTTTATTGTTTGTTTGCAAACATTTCATAATATTGCGAAGTGAGTTACGTGGTAAGTGCTAGCCATGTTAGCTGTATCAAATAATATTTCGGATGTGCGAATGTCAATATTATTAAATTATTCTTTAGGCAATCATATTCGTTGTAAATATATTGGCAGCAGACATTTGGTGATAACTTTACTGACATGTCAACGGTGAATATTATATGGCTGTCTGATTAGTTTGACGTAATACATACATATGATGTGCTTCACTTATCTTATCATAACATATCATATCAGAAATATGGCGGAGAAGAAGAAAAATGATTGAAGGAGGAAAGTAGTGAAATATAAGATAAGAGAAAAAGAAAAACCGATATGTAAGAAAGAAGGAAATACGACAGACGTTTGGAAGGAATAGAACAGAAAAGTGAAGTATATTATTGTCGATGATAAATTAAAGTAACAGGAAAATAGGAATGTTTATTGTTGTGTCTTGTGCATTAGGGCGAGGAATTGGTAGAAAAGTTATATCGTCGGTGGTGGTATGGAAGTGGATTTGCGGTGTATACATTCGCTCATGTTCTTTACGTTTTGAGTTCAAATTCTGCTAAGCTCCTGTGTTTATTTGTGTTTGTGAAATAAAGTTTAATAGATGTGAAGTATTTTGGGATTGAAATGATATGACGTCAACCTCTTGTTTTATTTATTTCACTCTGTGGAAGGAGGTGAGCTGGCGGAAGCGATAGCACTTAGGACAAAAGACTTAGTGATATTTCTCTTGGAACTTTTCGTTCTGAGTTCAAGTCCCATTGAGGTCAACTTAACTTTTGGGTACGATAAAATAAACTACCAGTAAAAGACTGGAACCGCTCTAATCGACTTGCCTCCTCCCCTCAAATTTTCTGGTCTTAAAACCGGCAACGGACCGGCGTCCCGATCAGGGGAGAATGTCACCTCGACCGCTTACAGGCGACGGAACCAGGTGACCAGCTTTATCTGCCCTAGAGGTCAAGATAAATAATACTTTGTAACGAGTGAGCGGTAGAATTACACTGTGTCAAAAATGTTATATATTTTTTCGTTGGTCAGTGAGTGTTGTTTCCTATTTGTTTCTACCTAGAAATCAAAGGAAATGACTACTTTTCTCTTCAAATTTTGCTTTTGTGATCTGGATATCAATGTTTTGAAACTGACTTATTTTCCACTACATTTCAGAAAGATTCAACGTTGAGTTGCTCAAGCAAAAATTTCTAGAACTTTCTAGAAATTTCTAAAAGGTTCAAGAATTTCTAGGGAACATAAGCTCAACAGTTCAGTTTACTTTTAGTTGTCTAGGTGGAGACAAGTTTGAAGGAAATATTAGCCATTTTCATTCTTTTTAAGAGTAAGCAAATAGAAAATTACGGTTGCTACCCAAGGACAAAAATCGTGTTACACAGTGAGCAGAAGTAGTGGGGTAGCATCATAGCCATGTATTGAGAGGGATTCTTTGGGGTTTGAATAAATGTAACAAGACCAAATTTTGAAGGAAATATCAGCCGTTTTGCATACTTTGTCAGGGTAAGCGAATAGGAAATAGCAATTACTATCCAAGGACAAAAATCGTATTACACAATATCATTAATCACTTTCATCCCTTTAAAGTCTCAATTTCAATACCACCGAGATCGAAGTTGCTTTCATCTTTCCACGCTGGATTAAATAAAATACCAGTCAGAGTCTAGAGGCCATCGACAAAACTAGACAAAAATATATTTAGCCTAGAGTCTATGTTAAGAATCGATACTTTGTGGCTAGACATTGATCTTCTACATTTAAAATCAGACAGACGTTCCGTTTCTGTCAACAGTCCAAAGCTTTAGAACCATTGTTGATTTTTCTATTGGCTCAATTCAGCTGTTTTATATTATTGAACACTGATCATATAGAGGAATTTTTTTTTCTGAAAGTCTTTTTTTTTTTAAGCATTTTTTGAAGTTTCTGCTTTGATGTTATCTTGTGTATTGTTTCAACTTTTCCCACCGTTTGATCCTTAACTAAACTGTTTTCCTCTGTGTAATTAGCTTCTAGTTTGTACTTCATTGTTCTCTTATATAAAAGAAAACAATGTTTGCTTTTTACAGTCGCCTTATTGCGCTAATCAGTTTACCTTTGTTTGTTTCTAAGTGGTTTTCTAGATTCGCTCGTTACTTTGTAATATTTCCACTTCTACCTTCTGTAGGAAGCCTTCATTCTATTTGTGCGTGAAATATGTGTGTGTATGTGTGTATGTGTGCGCGTGTGCATATATATATATATATATATATATATATATATATATATATATATATATATATATATATATAGGTACGGAGATAGATAGATAGATAGATAGATAGATAGATAGATAGATAGATAGATAGATAGATAGATGAATAGATAGATGTAAATACATAAATAGATAGCTAGATAGACAGATAGATAGAGT
>NC_142943.1:10479480-10481980 GCF_046866305.1 Octopus bimaculoides
CAAAATTTGAGCGAAAGGAAATAACTAATATTGGTTAAGGGATAAAACTGAGATAAATCACATAATTTGAGATGTATTGAATGACATACACAATGATAGTCTACATAAACAGGAATATATCTCTTAACGGGAGAAAGTAAAGAAAGACTTAGGGACAATTGTTAAAATTAAGAAAGAAAATATGAGATGAGAAATTATGAATTAATTGCAAAGGAAATTGAATGTTTATATTTAGAAGAAAAATAGCTGATTTTGCTAGCATACAGAAATTAATTTTATAGGATGTTGAATCTGATCTTTGTCAACATTTATTAAGATGTTTAAATCTTACTAAACCCCGTCAGCCTTAAAGGAATTTAAAACTAAAAAACAAACAGGAAATGAAGCTGCGTTGATTCGAAGAAAATTCCCATTGCTAATCTTATATTTATGTTTTATGCTACATTCGTTGCCACCATGTTTCAAATTTTGCCGAATTTTTTCTCATTTCACCGATTATATTTCAGTGGTAAGCGAGAACTCACCATTCCAATCAAAATAAAATTTAAATTCACATTGACCTGGTATCTATATATGACAAAATGCGAGCAACAATATAGATCGTTGCAAAGTCTATCATTTATACTGCCTATGTTACCGAAAACATCAACACCATATGTGAATATATAAATAGGTTGGCAGAAAAAAATGTGTGTGTGTGTGTGTGTGTGTGTGTGTGTATGTATGTATGTATGTATGTATACACACATAGTCTTACACACACACACGCACACACACAGATGTATATATATATATATCTTGCGTATGATTCTACACACGTATAATGTGTATTATATGTACACAATACGTTCGCACGCGCATACATGCGCGGGCGTGTGCGTGTATATACATAGATAAATGCATTTCATTCGTGGAAGATGGGTGGACAGAAACAGCGTGGAAGCCCGTCGTTTGGGTTGTAATTGTGATTTAGAGGTAAAACTTTGTCGCAATGTTTCGTTAACTTCCACTTGAGAATTACGTCTGCAGAATATTCAAACGCCCAGTCCTAACAGGCTGATTCAGCCCCAAAACGGTTAATTTTGTTATGGAAACATGTAACTGCAGTATACTCAGCCACATAAACTTTCATTTCATCAGCAGAAATTAATTTAATCGAATTATTGAATACATGCTCTTCGTCGAGACTAAATACATCCACCACCACCACCAAATACAACAACAACAACAACAACACACCACCACCACCACCACTACCACCAACACCACCACTACCGCCGCCACCATCACCACCACCCCTATCACCCCGTCACTGCTACGAGCTCCACTACTGCCACCTTCGTCACTTCCACCACCATCACCACCACTAGCTTCACCAACACTTCTAGCACCACCACTACTACCACGAGCGCTACCCCACCCAGCGCCATCACCATTACTCTCACCCCCACCTTCACCCACACCAGATACCAGAATAATGAAACAAAACCTCACGTCTGCTATTCCAGCAAGCATGATGTAATGGTGGGAGCCATTAAAGCATTTAACTATCTGACGATCTATCTATAAGTCTCGAAACTTCTCAACACTTGGTAAAACTTGGAAGCAAAAGTATTTATTCGCTCCGTTTTTAGATATAAACAGGCGAGGTCGGTTTGTAAGATAAAGAGTTTAGTTCGGCAGTAAATCTTCTGTTCTCTCATCCATTTTATTGTGGGAATTTAAAAAGAGAAACAAGTAACTAAAACAAGAGTATTATAGAAAAACAACCACAAAATACCGCAATAAAACAGATAAATCGAAGAAGAGAGGGAGAAGGAGGAAAGAAAAAGAAAATAAAAGCGAGGGAGAGTGAGGAAGAAAGAGAGAGAGAGAATCAGAAAGACAGCGACAGAAGAGCAAACGTTATTATACTTCAATATACGTGTTAAGAATTTCGGAAAATTTTCCGTATTTTCTGTTTCTGGTCGTATGAAGATTTCCATTGGAAACGAAGAAACGGCCTGGAAAAAACCGGTTTTTCTTGAATTAATACCATCTTAGCTAGAGGCCATTATTTCTGTCAGAGGATTCAGTGAAGTGAAAGATGGGAATCAGAAACAGAAGGAAAGAGAGACTAAGACGGAGAAAGAAGCAAAGAGTGTGTGAATGAGAGAGAGAGAGAGAGAGAGAGAGAGAGAGACGGAGATAGAAAGAGAGACAGAGCGTTGGAATTTGGACCTAAAAATTTATTGCCTCAGAATTCTGAGTGGAAGCGTCTGTCAAATGTCAGATTTAGCAAACGTTAACCTGCGTTGGGTCTTGCAACAGTTAGTTTAGATTTATATATGTGTTTGTGATGGTGCTATTTTCGATGTAATAATATTTGTTTCTGTGCGTGCGTGTGTGTATGTGTGTGTGAGTGTCTGTGTGCGTGTGTGTATACACTCACGTATACATATGTATGTGTGTATGTATGTGTACATGCACATGCATATTCATATCTATATGCACATGTGAA
>NC_142943.1:10484480-10486980 GCF_046866305.1 Octopus bimaculoides
ATCATCATCATTATCACCATCATCCTGCTATTGCATTACGCAGCGTTTTACTATTATATGAAATATGATGTAATACTGTATAACATTTTTTCCCTATAAGCATACAATATTAGTCTAGCTGCAATAAGTAAACAAAATAGTTGCCTCATAGATTTTATGGACAGAAAGAAGTTTTTTTTATATCTGGCTAGATTCTAGTCTCCCAAGACTTTCATCAGAGCGGGAAGAAGGAGGGAGAGGAAGAGAGAGAGAGATGGTGTTTAAAATTGGCAGCTTTAAACAGAAAATTTATTAGCTCCAGGCGCAGGAGTGGATTTATGGTAAGTAGCTTGCTTATCAACGACATGGTTCCGGGTTCAGTCTCATTGCGTGGTACCTTGGGCAAGTGTCTTCTTCTATAGACTTGGTCCGACCAAAGCCTTGTGAGTGGATTTGGTAGATGGAAACTAAAATAAGCCTGTCGTGTGTGTGTGTGTGTGTGTGTGTGTGTGTGTGTGTGTGTGTGTGTGTGTGTGTTCGTCCCCGCACCATCGCTTAACAATAGATGTTGGTGTGTATTAGATGAAAAGCACAACAAAAACCAAGGCAGGACGAGTATCTCAAGTCATTTATAATAATTTAGTTAGGGCAAGGTGAATTTGAAGTCTTACACCTGTTTCTAGGGTCTCCTAAGTGATAGGCAAGCATATCCATACACTGGGTATTCCATCACCAGAGGCAAGGTGAGTATATATGAAAGTTCTAGACAGGGAAATTCACAGTTTATAAAGAATAAAATAGAAGAATAAAGAGTAAGAGTAGATACAAGAATACAGACAGAAGAATAAAGCTGTGAAATTGGAACCTAATGGATAGCATTTACTCAGAGTACCTATTCGTTTAGATCACCAGTGATATAGAACCCGTTGCGTAGGTTACATAGTGTAAATATGTTTGTTATTATATCAAAACCTGACAGGCTAAACCGAGTTTCCTCTATGAATCTTAAAATGAAATTTCAAACAATTTTACGCACCGATACAAGATCAAAACACTGTTATGTATACGGCACACGATTAAATCCATCTCACCCGCAGTCTTGAACAGCTTATCACGTGAACAAAATGTATTTTCTATTTTAATCGCATTTTGATTAGAATAATTGTATTTTAATTATTCCTGTTTCATCAGCACCGGCAAATATCTAATCATCGTAAATGTGAAATCTATAGCTCTAGGAAATCATTAATGATCTGTGCCGGCAAAATAATCAGAAACACTTCATAAAGATCGTAAAATAAGATAATTAGTTTGTGATTTGTTTCCCATCACTTCGGCAAATTACGGTGAAACATTTTCACTGATGAAGCTCAAAACTCTGAAATACTCTCTGAATTGTCTTCTGCATTTGCCGGGAAAATATTGGCTTCAAATTTTGGCACAAGGCCAGCAATTTCGGAGGAGGGGATAAGTCGATTACATCGACCCAGTTCTCAACTGGTATTTATTCTATTGATGAAAGGCAAAGTCGACTGACTTGCATTTGAACTTAGGACGTAAAGAGCCGGAAGAGACGCCATTAAGCATTTTTTCGGTGTGGTAACGATTCTGCTAGTTCACCACCTTAATGCTGTTTAAATATTAGTTCCAAAGTTTGGCAGAAGGCCAGCAAGTTTGGGAGTAGGGGTAAGTCAATTACATAGACCCTAGTGCTGAACTGGTACTTATTTTATTGACCCCGAAAGGATAAAATTCAAAGTCGATCCCCAGCGGAATTTGAACTCAGAACGTAAAGACGGACGAAATGCTGGTACGCATTTTCCAGCTCACCGCCTTCGTTTTTCGTTTTTTGTTTGTTTGTTTTTTTTTCACATTCCGGGGAAAATTTTAAGAAAATAACATCAAATATCTGGTAACTAATATATAAACCAGGCGTGGAGAAAACCTAGCTTGCGGGCACAATTGCGCCTGCGCAACCATTTTATTGCACCGCCAGGCTGATATACCAAATATAGAAAATTTTTCAATTATAGAATTTATATAATATTCGTATATTTATTTGTGACATCGGTCACGTTTCCACTACGACTTAAAACGGTCAGACTCGAACAGAAATTTTGTTATCACCATAAAACACATATTGTTATGTTTGTACCATCCTCTCGAGAGCCAACTACACTGTAGCTGAAGAATAAACAATACTTCATAAGTAATATAAACGTCCTAAATTCTATGGCGGCGTTAATGATGTTACGCGTTAATTTAATGTGTTAAACTTATCTTTATTAATGTATATCGAATTACACATAGATACAAGATTTATACAGACATAAGAGTTAGAACTTGTGACCCTCACGCAAACCTTTTTCTTTCGAAATTTTTGCCTGCTGCAGTAAAAAGTTTCTCAACCCCCTGATGTAAACCTTCTATTATTTCAAATCATTATCCCAATTTTGAAATCCAATTTCTTATATTCCCATTTAATTTACCACAGCAGGAGTGGCTGTGTGGTAAGTAGCGT
>NC_142943.1:10491980-10501980 GCF_046866305.1 Octopus bimaculoides
TATGTACGTACAGAGAGAGAGAGAGAGAGAGAGAGAGAGAGATTGAAGAAGAAAGAGAGAAAGAGAAAAAGAGAGAAAAAGAGAGAAAGAGATATATATAGACAGCGACATAGAGAATTAAGTTAACTACGAAATAACTGGTCTGAAGCTTGCCGCTGGGTAAATTATTAGTGTTGATTTGTGATAATCGGTTTCGGTTTTTAGAAATCCCTCATGAGATGTGGCTGAATTAGAAAGAATTATTAATTTCTTAGAATTGTTTGAATTGCTAGAATTATGGGAAAAACGACATTTTAGTACTTCTTTTAGCTCTTTAGGTTCTGATATCATATCCCACCTTAACTCAATTTCCCCCTTCATCCGTCCGGGGTCAATAAAATATAACAGCAGCCAAATACAAGCTTCGAAATAATCCGAGAGCGCACGCCGCTGGAAAAATACTGCCATTGAGTCTACATTCGAACGAATCATTACTTTAATACCTGTGATCAATATGAGATTGTTACTATTTACTTGTATATAAATTCAGTTTATGTCACCAGCCTTAATTGTTCGAAATTTTATTCACTAATCTACTCTTCGCAAATGAACCTCGATTGCTTTCCAATCAATCAATTTCCAAGAATAGAAATGTGTGCGGTTTATGGTTCCTAATCGGAAGATAATTTGCTGTATTTTACAGTGAGTGCTCAATAATAGAATGGTCTGAGAAAGAAAGGGTTAATTCGAACGTTTTATATCAATTCTTATTTGTTGGTGAATATAAGATATAATGTATTATATTTGCTAGTGGTTTATGTTATTAGTTGTTGCAAAGAGAAGCCTTAAGTCGCGTTCATTACCGCTGAAATTACTGGTTAGAGAAGAAGTGATTCATGTGCTTCATTTTCATTGATCACAAAGACGATAAGCTGGCAGAATCGTTAGCACGTCGGGCAAAACGCTTGATGGCATTTCGCCTGTCTTTATGATCTGTGTTCAAATTCCACCGTGTCCGACTTTACCTTTCACCTTTTCGGGTACAATAAAATAACTACCAGTTGAGCACTGGAGTCGATGTAATCGACTATTCTCCTCACTCGAAATTGCTGAATTGTACCGAAATTTGAAACCAATGTACCTTGAAGACAACTTAACTCTTGCTATTTTCAGGTAACCCCAGAAAGATAATGCTATCGCAAACTTAATTATTTTTCTTTTCGTTCTTTTTATTGTCAGTCACTGCTAACAAGGTCGTAAGGGACCAGTATCATGTCAGCCCTCAAGCAACGATGTAGTATTTTGAGAGCTAAAAAAGAAACGGAAAGAAAAATATATTTGTAATTTTTAATGAGAAATTTCCCCAAGAATCATAAAACGGTCAATGCAAGATGTAAAAGAAGTAAGGTCATAAAAGCAGAAATGACCATGTGGTTTAGAAGTTCATTTGCAACCACGTCGTTTTCAGTTGTCCCATTACGTGGCACTTCGGTCAAGAGCTTTTTAGTATAACTCTGGGCTGACCAATGCTTTGTGAATGGATGTATTAGATAGTAACTGTATGATAGAAACGCGTGTTACATATATATATATATATATATATATATATATATATATATATATATATATAGTTGAAATATACAGAAGAACAAAGACGAAGACAGGTGTATAAGAAACAAACAGCTGTATTACTTTAGCGCTAGGGAAGGTGAGAAAGTTTTTTTACGTTTCGAACCTACGCTCTTCAACAGAAAGGAACACGAGTAAATAAACACAGAGAGAATAAAAAAGAACTTTTGGAGCTAGCGGTCAATCATGGCGGCTGGCTGGACAAAGGCATATATATTGTCTTACGTTTAAGATGATTCCCATGCATTCCCTGAAGAGAAGGTTACAATTTTAATATCACAGATCCCTATGGATCACACAGGTTGTAATCCTTTGAAACATATGTAGGAATAAAGTATGCAATTATAACATGCATTTTCTCCATTCCTTAATTTTTTAAATATACTCAAATACCCAAAATTTCAAGGAGTTCCTGCCTTAAAAACAGGAACTACACCACAGTTATTTTGTGTTCTTTGCTACATTGGTTTCTATTAACCCATTTATTCTATCCGAAGAATTTTTATTCATTAAGATAGAAGAAATACATATAATTATATATATATATATATATATATATATATATATATATATATATATATATAGAGAGAGAGAGAGAGAGAGAGATAGGTAGGTAGGTAGGGTTTGTCCTCCTTCACCATTTCTTGACTGGTGTTGAGTTGTTTACGTGCCCGTAATCTAACTTTTCGGCAAAAGAGGCCAACAGAATATGTACGCAAAAAAAAAATTAAAAGAAAAAAACCAAGGTGACATAAAAATAAACAAGCTTTTGACGGTTTTATAGATATTTCAAAATTATGAATCTTTGATGCCAGTCCAATTCCTGCATGTGTGTGTGTGTGTGTGTGTGTGTGTGTGCGCGCGAGTGTGCGTATGTATATATGGAACACCAGTCTGCAGGATTTAGCTAAACAAATCAGCCCACGATTTATTTTTCTAACAATGTGGCATTTATTCCATCCGTCTCTTTCGTCGAATATCTAAGTTATTGCGACGAAAGGAAACCAACACAGGTTGTGAAGCGGTGGGCAGACAAATCTAATCTCAAATACATACACACATACACATATATATATAATAGACTTCTACGCAGTTTCCGTTCACCAAATTCTCCATCAATTTTCATTGTGCCGGCCGGCGCTATAGTAGAACAGTAGCAGACACTTGCCCAGGGCACCGCCCGCAGTGGAGCCGAACCAGAAACCACACTTTTGCAAAACTAGCTCCTTAACCACATTGCCATATCCATTTCCATGGTATACGTATAAGTGCGGACTTATATTATATCAAAACCAGACACTATATGTATGTATATTCACGCATACAGAAACGCAAGCACGTAGGTATTCTGCATATGTGTGACTGGGTGTGGCGGGCTTCTGGTTTATGTATATGTCAATATTTACGCATCCATAGCTTTGTACAACAACCACAAGAGTTTTACTACGGTAACCTCTTTGAGTAACATTCTATGATGTCCGTACCAACCGAACTGATCCATTAATCTTCATTAGGTCAGAGCTATCACTTGTAAGGTTTCATGCGTTAACAGCTCTAGATAACGGCATGACTTCTAATTAGCGACCAGTATTAGGAGAGAACGTACATGTGTCGGTGTGTGTGTGTTTATATATATATATATATATATATATATATATATATATATATATATAGTATACATATACACACAAACATGTGTCTTTATATATGTGTATATGTATACATATATAAGCATATTACGTATATATATATATATGCGTATATATACATATATATATGTATGTATGTGTGTGTGTGTGTGTGTGTAAACATACACAGACATACATAGACATTAGATATATAGAGTATTATATATATATGTGTGTGTGTATGTGTGTATGTTTAAGCATATATGTATAAATGTATATGTATGTCTATATATATAACGTCTTCCACTTCTATTGTAGACCATAATATATCAACGCACACACGCACACACATACGTACACACACAGATAAACTATATATATATCTATATTTATATATACACACACACACACATATATATATATATATATATATATATATATATATATATATATACATATATATATATACATACATATATATATGTATATATATATATATATATATGTATATATATATATATATATATATATATATATATATATATATATATATATATATATATGTATATATATATATATGTATATATATATATATATATATATATATACATATATATATATATATATACATATATATATATACATACATATATATATATACATGCATACATACACACACATACGCACACATAATACACACACACACACACACACACACACACACACACACACGTACACATATATACATGCAAGAACCATTTGCTATTAGTTAAAAACAACGCTTTTCCTTGCTGCTGCGTTGTAAAGTAATTCATGTCGAAAGACCTAAAGTTTACGCGAGACAAGCTATTAGGCTAGATTGTTGTTGTTGCTGTTGTTGATGTTACGTTCTTGTTGTTGTTTAGGCACAGGTCAACACTAATAGGTCAGATTTATAACGCAAGATACTCCATCCGTGACCAGCCTGGTAGTTTAAGAGAATCAAGAACGACTTTACACAATGCGCCTCTTCCGTATGAAACACTGGTGTAAAGGATGGGTCTTCAGTTATCAAAATGGATCTCCCATTAGCCATCCAATTTGCGTTTGTATTTACATATATGTACGTATTGCATACTCATGCGTTGCCGGTTTGTGAACTCCGTCCCCTGGTTACGTACGTGCAATACGTAGCAGATTTTGGGTTTGTACTAACAAGTTGGCCAAAATTTCTATGAAAAAGATTTATTCCGTGTACGATTACAAGATGAGCGAAAATGAAGTCATAGGAAGGCAGCGTGTTAAAAAATACTGTTATTTTTTAAAGGAAATAATGTGATATCTAATTTCAATGCAATAAAATGTTTGTTAAGTTAATTAATATTATTAAATAATAAATCGCTTATTACCTGAGATTATATGAATTTGCACACAATAATGTAAACTATATAAGGAAACACACACACAGACACACAGACGCACGCATACACACACACACACACACATACACACACATGTGTATGTCGTTCTGTTTGTCTTTGTCCTCCACTACTGTTTGACAGCCGGTGTTGGCGTGTTCACGTCACCGTAACTTTCGGTTCGACCAAATTAATCGATAGAATAAGCACCAGGCTTAACAAGAATTCTTCCTGGCAGTGCTGCAGCATGGCCGCAGTATAATGATTGAAACCAGTAAAAGACAAACGATAATCGCATTACAGTTGTATCTCAATTGTATTACAATAATCATTGAAAATATACTCCAGTTAAACCATACACTTTAACAATATACACCATAGTTTAACTTTATACACACTTCAGTTATACCATATACAAATTCTAATTAAACAATATACGCCTTAACATAGATTGTACATACTTTTAGTTCAAATAAATCTGTGGCATCCGCCTACATTATCTTAAAATTATAACATAGGCTATTTACAAACTTTAGTTAGGTTGCATACACTTTAGACAGTATTCAACTGTATACAGTCAAATCAAATAAACGAACAATGAAATTAACAATAACTATAACGTGCAGAAGGAATGCATTAGTTTGTCGCTCAGTAAAAAGAGAAAGTGTTCAACGTTTCGTGCATAGCTCTTCGTCGGAAAAAAAAGGAGAAACGTCCAAAGAAGGAAGACTAATCACCAACAGCACGTGTGTAGTTACATTGTATATAGGCTAGTTAGACTATATACACCTTACTTATACATAGATTTGTTAGACTGTTTACATCTTAGGCTGTATACACATTTTAGTCAAACTAGTATTCAGCTTGGATCGTTTTCTACGCACTTTAGTAGTTGACTTTATACTCTTATATTATAATTTAGTTAGTTTGTTTCACTACAGATTAACTTTAAGCACACTTTAGTTAAAATGTATACACCATAGTTAGACGGTAGATATGAAAGTTAAATTGTATTATAGGCAAAACTTAGAACACGTCTTTGGCATTCACCTGTAGCTAGAGACAATACAGTTTAGCACAAATGGTCAGTCGGAAATCCAGTCGTGACCTTTCCAGCGTCCAACTCAGCATATTGTATTTATTTACATATATATATATATATATATATATATATATATATATATATATATATATATACATATATATGTACATATATATATATATATATATGTATATATATAAATACATGCATATATATATATATATATATATACACACACACACGCGCGCGCGCATATATATATATATATATATATATATATATATATATATATATATATATATATATACATACATATATATCGTTATATATTATATATTTATGAACCTAGATCCTATACATTCAGACACATATATCACATATGTTATAAGGTATATACGTGACTATACATTCCATGTCTCCCCATATTTATACAGGAGCGTGTATGTGTATGTATGAAGGCATGTATGTAATTATATATGCATATATGCATATACGTATATATGTATATATGTATGCATATATGTATAAACATACATACATACATATATACATGTGTGTGTGTGTGTGTGTGTGTGTGTGTGTGTGTGTGTGTGTGTGTGCGCGCTTATGTGTGTGTGTCGATATTTTTTAATTTCTGATACGAGAACATCCATTTCGCTTATTCACGCATAAACTATTATTCGCTTTTGGTTTATTTCATGATAGTATTATATACAACAAAGTATTAAAGCATTAGGCCAGATAAATACGACGTGATCACAGTAGAATTGTATTAGTGTCTGGGTCATAGATATAGGATGAAATGTTTTGACGCATTATACCACACACACACACACACACACACACACACGTGTATGTGTGTATATATATATATATATACACATACATACATGCATACACATATATATATATATATATATATATATATATATATATATATATATATATATATATATACATATATACATATATATATATATGTCTGTATGTATGTATGTATGTATGTATGTATGTATGTATGTATATGATGCCATTTAGGAAATAAGACAAAAGCGAATGTTTACGATTTATGCAGGTTTTAAATGGCTGTAGTAACTCTTCCATGCTACAATTGTTTCAATTTCTATTCATGATCACATATCCTATCCTATACCTTGCCGAACATATACGACTCCGATATATATGCATGTGTGTGTGTTTGTGTGTATACATACATACATACATACATACATACATACATGCATACATACATGTATATACATACATATATATACATATATATATACATATGCGTATGTATGTATATATACATATAAATATCTTGCGAGAGAGACATATGTATATATGTATGTATATATATATATATATATATATATATATATATATATATATATGTAAGTATACATATATACATAGCAAAAGGTGTGTGAGTGTGTGTGTGCTCACGTAAATATACACACATGTACCTAAAGACAGACACACACACAAACATGAGGTTTGCTCCGAAATACAAAATTAAATGTAACATTTTTTTTTTTTAAGTGACATATATCATTGAAATTGGACATTAGTAAAGTAAGTGTTCCTCTATAGTAACTGGTCTTGTTCTTTCTCATTTCAGGAAAATAATGGGTTCCGGTCAGAAGCAACATGCTGTCATTGAGTTCTTGATGGAAGTGGTGAACTGGTTGTCCGCCACACAGAAACGACTGCAAATTTTTGTCACATCGGGCTTTGCTAGGAAAATATTTAAAGAATGGAAGACACTATGACAGTGAAGGCGCCCTCCTAGTATTCAGTGCAATGGTTCTCATTTGCGGCTCCCATGGCCATATGCGGCCCTCAAGCATATTTCTGATAGCCCCTAACGGTCTTCCGTCAACAAAGATATTAATTTTCTTTAATTGATTGATGTTTTACTTTTTTCAATGCGGCCCCATAACAAAATTTAGGTTTGGGACCTGGCCCAGATATTAAAATGGTTCAGATATTAAAATGGTTGCAGTCACGGTCTTAAGTTTATGTTTTCAGTTCCCAGACCGGGCTGTGCATTATGTTCATTAATGAGACACTCCATTTGACGTTTCTCGAGTCCACACAGCCGTAAATAAATACCAGTAATAGATGCGAAATTGATCTTGTGACAGGCAGACAGACTGACATCCAGTTTAGTGGGGTGTGAGGGAAATACTGTGATCTCGGTCACTTATATGGCATGGAAACTGAGTAAACGAACTTCTGATGCCTGATTAGAATCTAGAAGAGATACATGTCATGAAATGATGACGAAATAGCTCAGACATAAATTCATTCGACAACTGATAAAAGAATCAAAAAGATATCACTATGAAATAGATACAATACTTCAGATGTACTGAGAAAAAAATTAAAGCAAAAGATTGAGAAGAGAATGGTATCGCTTGACGATACGAATCTGAATTCGCTTACAAAAAGAGAAATATTAAATGCGAACAAGAAGACGGTAAGATGCCAGATTTATTAGTACGCCGGTCATTTCGTCTTAACAGTATTTCGTCCGTCTTTACGTTCAGAGTTTAAATTCCGCCGAGGTCGACTTTGCCTTTCATCTTTTTCGGGAATCGATAAAATAAGTACCAGTTGAACACTGGGTCGATGTAATTTGGCTGCTATTTCTAACTGGTGGAACAACCGCGTAGAGGCTCTCTGGCTGGTTTGTTACTCAAGAGATTCTGTCACAGCATTTCGTCCGTCTTTACGTTCAGAGTTCAAATTTCGCCGTGGTCGGATTTGCTTTTCCTCCTTTCGAATCGATAAAATAAGTACCAGTTGATCAAAGGGGTTGATAAAATCGACTTACTCACTGCACCCCACTGAAATTACTGGACTTGAAACCATTTTCTGCGAAGCATTTTATACGAACAGGAAGGTGGTGAGCTGGCTCAATTGTTAGCACGTCGAGCAAAATGCTTAGCGGCTTCTTTACGTTCTGTGTTCAAATTTCACCGAGGATGACTTTGCCTTTCATCTTGTCCGAGTCGATAAAATAAGTACCAGTTGATCACTGAGGTCGATTAAATCGACTTACCGCTGGCCCTGTGCCAACATTTGAAACCAGTGTACGCGAACAAGAATTATACCAAATATTAAAAATATTGGGATTTTTGAGAGGAAATGTTTTCACAGTTTCTGTTCTTAGATTTAAAAATAATTTTCGTTATGAAAACTTATGTATTCTGTTTGCAAATACATACAATATTCAAGTGCCAAATGTCACTTATTTTAACTACAATAAAAGTTAATTTATGGAGATGGCAAGCATTAAGTATATTATCCAGGGTATTTACTAAAAAGAAATCTTTCAAATTCATTATTTCGAAACATTTTTTCTACAGACATACACATATGTATGCACATATGTGTGTGTGTGTATGTTTGTGTGTGTGCATATGTGTAAGTGTGTCTGTGTGTCTGTGTTTATGCATGTATGTGTGCGTGGGTGTGTGTGTTTGTGTAAACATATATATATATATTTTTTTATTCGTTTGCTTGTTTCAGTGATTTGACTGCGGCCATGCTGGAGCACCACCTTAAGATTTATACTTTATAAACCTAGTACTTATTCTATCGGTCGTTTTTGCTAACTGCTGAGTTACAGGAACTCAAACACACCAACACCTGTTGTCAAGCGATGGTTGGGAGACAAACACAGATACGAATACACAACTATATATATATCCTTTCTCTGTCTCTCTGTCCTTAAAAATTGCGCGTGACATTGTCTCTTTAGTCTTCCTTCCTCTTTTAGTCCGTCTCTCTGTGCCTGATTTAGAAATAAGATAATAATTTGAATGACATATTGAATAACTGAATATATCATTAACTACCGATGACGCACAAACAGGCTGTTTATATATATATATGTATATATATACATATATATATATATATATATATATATATGTATGTATGTATGTATGTATGTATGTATGTGTGTGTGTGTGTGTGTGTGTGTGTGTGTGTGTGTGTGTGTAAAGTGGTGGCATGTTGTCAACTTAATGTGACAGTCCTATGAAAGGGAATAATAATAATTATATATGTATATACATATATATATATATATATATATATATATATATATATATATATATATACATACACATATCACCATATTTACTTGTCTTTTGTTCATATGGAATCTGAAATGCAGTTAATAGTACCTTGAAAAAGTGGCATCAGTAATTAACACTAAAATGCATAACGAGATTCAAAATTTGGCAGTGTGCACTGAGTTGCAGTAGAAACATATGTAGGTGCACACATGGAAAGACGTGATTAAATGCAGA
>NC_142943.1:10509480-10519480 GCF_046866305.1 Octopus bimaculoides
ATATATATATATATATATATATATATATGTATATATATACATATATATGTATGTATGTATGTATGTATGTATGTATGGACTGATATATTCATATATTAGCAAAAACGAATCTCAGTATTAGCACATTTACGCCCACGCGCATTGATACATATATATAGATATATACTCAGAAAGAGAAAGAGAGAGAGAGAGAAAGAAAGGGAGAGATATAAGGAAGGAGGGAGATTGAGTGAAAACAAAATGGCAGTGGGGCAAAACTGTTGCTTTATATATCCTGTGCATACATGCATGCATCCACACACACACGAATTTTGTCTCCATCCGATAGCTATCTATCTATCTACCTACCTATCCGTCTCAGTGGTTGGCTGGCTGGCTGGCTAAGTGGCTGTTTACCTATTTATTTATCGTCTATCTGTGTGTGTGTGTGCGCGCGTGTATTCGTGTGTGTGCGTGCGCGCGCGCGCGTGTGTGCAGGTCTTATGCATGTGAATCTCCTCCAACACTCTCTATACGACCATGCCACCGTAAAATTAAATTACTGGAACTACACCCATCCATGCCTAGACATGAGTTTAACACTGAAGTGGTTTCCCTCTGCCTTCTCCAGGCAGGTGGGATTCGAACTCAGAATTTAAAGAGCCGGAAGATATACCGTAAAGCAATTTTGTAGACGCGGTAACAATTCAGCCACATTCCCATCTGCGGTGCCTGGTGAAATGAAGTGCTTTGCTCAAGAACACAACGCGTCTTCCGGTCGTGAGTGAAACACATTAACCAGTATATTGTATTCTAAACGCAGAACATCCAGGAGAAATATTCTGTGTCGAAATTAGTTTGTTTTATTCGATGTTATATAAATTTTAAACCAAACAATGCCCAGTATAATTTTTAATCTCAATAAAGTTAACTCGTTGTGGTTTATATCCCCTGAAAAATGACGGATCATACTTACACATGCAGTTTTACTTGCAATTCCATCGTGCCTATGATCACCCAATATTTCCTTGTGTCATAAATTAAGTTTGTTCGGTGCCAAAATGTTTGTTTTTCCACATATTAGAAAATTGGCACAAAATGATTTTCGAAAAGAATTGAAAAACTCTTAATATAATAACAATTAATTCCGGACGAATGCCGCTGTACGTTTTGCATATCACGTTGTATTTACATTAATCATGATACATACATGGCTATAAATATAGTTATGTACACATTCACGTTCACACACACGTATACACACACACACGTATACACACACACACACTCACAGAGACACACAATAATTATCAAAATCAGCTGCAGTTATACCCATTATATATCTACTGCCATAACGATTAACAACAAATGTCCCTTCCACATTTAAAACTACTTCCTATTTATCCCCTCAATGCAACTACTTTCTTCTTCATGGCACATATTTACCTCGAGTAAAGGGGATTTTCATAGATGATGTTGCAATAAGTTATAATGGCCTCACTGAGAGCTCCTTTAAGAATAGATACATTCAGTAATACATATTAAGTATCCCTATTCTTAAGCGTATTTTCAGTAAGGTGTACAAACGTAACAGTTATATGAGTGTATTTAGCATTTGGGAGAAAGTCATGTAGATATTTACAAGGGTTGTTAGTCAATTTTCGGCACATTTACATGAATATTAACTATTTCCATAAA
Organism: Octopus bimaculoides; assembly: GCF_046866305.1. Lineage (NCBI taxonomy): Eukaryota > Metazoa > Mollusca > Cephalopoda > Octopoda > Octopodidae > Octopus > Octopus bimaculoides. The sequence goes on from NC_142943.1 coordinate 10,511,158, forward strand.
TGTTGCATCGTATATCAAATTGCTGTAATGTTTTATGTCAACCCCCAAAAATATGAAAGGCAAAGTCGACCTCGGCGAAATTTTATCTCAGAAAGACGGATGGAATGCCGCTCAGCTTTGTACCCAGCGTGCTGACGATTCTCCCAGCTCACCGCTTTACCTATTGTTATATGTCCACTACAGTTGTCGGCTGGCGTCAAGAATCGGTTGGTGTTTCGTATCATGCTTCAGCTAATTATTGCACATAATTAGTGTTAGAGATATACATATGTGTGTATGTGCGTGTATAAGCTAACATGCTGTATGCTTACTGGTATGCACGTGTGTGTGCGTGAGTGCCTATGTGTGTGTGTGTGTGTGTGCGTGTGGTAATGTAAGCGTTAATTGTATTAGAACATATATCTGTGTCCCGGAGCACGATAAATGGCAACAACATAAAGTTTTGTCTGATATGTTATCTACAATAATATCCTTGCGTAGACATTCTTTTTTTTTATTTCTGTTCTTTTTCATACATGCTTGTACGGGAGGGGGTCAAATTTTCCCGGCTTTGGGTACAATAAAATGCAGGTGGATCAATTAATTATGATTTTATTCAACATATTCTTCTCCCAAATTTGCACACTTATTGCAGAGGTCCTTCAGTTTTCCTAAACCCTGAAAAAGAACTCGGAAGTTTGGGCCTACACTCAGGCCATTTGCGATACCCTCAACAATATGTAAGGCGGTGAGCTGGCAGAATCGTGAGCACGCGCCGGGCACAATGCTTAGCGGCATTCCGTCCGTTTTTACGTTCTGAGATAAAATTTCACCGAGGTCGACTTTGCCTTTCATATTTTCGGCGGTTGATAAAATGAGCACCGGTTGAATCCTGAGGTCGATTTAATCGACTTAAACCCTCCCCCAAAATTGCTGGCTTCGTGCCGAAACTTGAAACCAATATATGCTTGTTCTTTCTCGAGCCATGTTTGGCTCATAAGGGCCGTTTTCCCGGTTTCATTGGCGTATAGGTTCCCCACCTGGCTGGGACCCCGGTCAGTCGCAGGTGAGCTGCTAGATGCAGGAGGAAAGAGCGAGAGGAAGTTGTGGCGAAAGAGTCAACAGAGATCCGCTATTACCTTCTGCCGGAGCCGCGTAGAGCGAAAGTGTTTCGCTCATAAAAACAAATCGCCAGGTCTGAGTTTCGAACTTGCGATCCCTCGACCGCGAGTCCACCACTCTAACCACTAGGCCATGTGCCTCTACGAAACCAATATATAACAATAGGTAAATTCAACATGTCTATATGTGTCCTACGTAGGTTTTCACATATTATGTCAAATCATTATGCTGAGTGGATGGACCTCTGACATTAAATAATAGTGTTAAACATAATATGACAAATCAGTAAAGCCAGTTTTGTGAACCCTCTAGATTTGATGTGTGTAGGAACACATTGGCTGCATGTTTCCCGGGGAATCTTGTATTGATCTAAACACCGCTGATGTAATCCCAATAAAAGTCGGAAATCGTTGAAGGCTGTTCGCATTTCCGTTCTGAAGTAGGTAAATTTGACGCGTTTCGAAGCCTACTCAGTAGGTTTACACACACACACACGCACACAAACACACACACACACACACACACACGAAAACACACAAAAACACATACACACGCGCGTGCGCACGCACACACATAGATATGGGTATATATACATATATACTAAATACAATGACATACATGCATATATATGTGTGTATGTGTGTGTGTATATATATAATATGTATATGCATACACACACATTAATACATATATACGTAGACACATACCCGCATGTATTTGCCTATATACATATATACACACGCGCACACGTACCTGTTTATATCATCTAACCTGAGATTTAAACGATGACACAGTTATAAAATGTTTCGATAACAGACATCATATTTTTACCCGAAAAATTGTGCTGTCAGTCACAGGTAGCATTTGTTTTCCAAACTTTTATATTGTTACTCGATTTTCTGGTTAAGATATATATATAAAAAAAAATGTCAAAATTTGCAATAAAAGATAGCAATAAAAATATATAGAAACCAACATCAATGTCTTCTTTCTCTCTATCTTTCTCCTAAAATCTCTCTCTCTCTCTCTCTCTCTCTCTCTCTCTGTTTTGCTTCATCTCTAATCTTTTCTTTCACAGTATGTTATACTTCTCTTTGTCTCTTGTCAGCTCTCTTCCTCCAGAGACAGTGGATAATGCAATATAATTGTAGGACAAAATGCTTAGGTTATTTTATGGGAATACGAAAAATATACAAAATTGAATTTAAAAACATTGCTGCTTTATTTTTCAAAATAGATTTTATATCTGCCTTGGTCTGTGAGATTACGAACGACAACAACATCAACTTGAACATCAATGACAACAACATAATATATAATAATATAATATGTCGTTTTGCAATTGTTTGTTCCAAGCTTTCAGAATATACGGCGGACAGACATATAGAAAGACAATTGACACATATAAGCGCGCATACACTCTCCCGCGCGCACACAGTTTTATGAAACTGTCTATTTAAGAAGTTCGCTTTGAAAGCACGGTGATACAGATTCAGTCCCACCCTGGGGCACTTTGCGTAAGTGTCTTTTACTATAGCCGCCGGCCAACCAATGCATTCTGAGTAGATTTTGCGTATATAAGTACATAGATACATACATGTATGTATGTATACATACATACATACATACATACATACATTGATTCATACACACATATATACATACATGCATGCATGCTTACATACATACATACATACATACATACATACATACATACATACATACATACATACATACAAATCTACCTCACTACCACATTTAATACAACCAACGTTCACCCTAGGTGCCATCAATAGAGACCACTCTGCTGAATTCGCGCTAATTTCATATTTGAGGATACTTTCCTCCTCCCCTCCTACCAGTTTTAGGGGTCTTGTAACGGGGTCAACGGCACTTCCTTTTCCCCTGAGTAGAAAATGAAAAATAAACAAAGAAATCAAAGGAACTTTCTATAGCTTGTTAGCACATACATAACACAATACCTCCACAGAGACACATTGCAATTAATGAGGTACTGCAATGTCAGGATCAGAAAAGACCATAGAAATCGACCCTAGGGCATAGTGTTGGGGACAAAAGTTCCTTCAAAATGGAACTACTACTACTACTGCTGCTGCTGCCGCTGCTGTAACTACTACTACTACTACTACTACTACTACTACTACTACTACTACTACTACTACTACTACTACTGCCAGTTTTATAAGGAATAATTTTCCTTCGAAATAAAATCAAATTTATCGATTTTTTTTCATGTATAAAAGAAAATTGTGGTTTTGTTGGAGCATAAAATGAGTAATGGTAGTATGGGAGCGTGTGTATATGCATGTATGTGTATGTGCATGTACATGTTTGTATCCATATGTGTATATTTTCGTGTGTGTAGATCTATATGTGTTTCTACGCACGTGTACATAATTGTAAGGCTAAAAGTAAGTGAAAGGTGGAGGAGGAGGAGGAGGAGGAGGAAACAGGGGAAGAAAGTAAAAGGGTGAAAACTAAGAAAAACAGAAGATATTAAGAGAGAGAAAGAGAGAGAGTGAGAGAGAGACAGACAGACAGACAGACAAAAGGAGGTGAGAGACAGACAGACTGGCAGACAGACAGAGACGGAGGGTGAGAGAGACTGGTGTTGTAGTTAGAGTAAAATGGAGATGTATGAATGTGAGCGGACAGCTATATAGACAACCAACACACTCACACACACACAAACACACATATATATTTGTACACACACGCACACATATATATTACATAATGCATTATACTTGTGTCATATATATAATATATATTATATAGATATATGTTACATATTATATACTATATGTAGATCATATATTTTATACACACACATATATATATACCTATATATATATAATATATAACGATATATATATATATATATATATATATATATATATATATATATATATATATATATATATATATATATACATATATTTAAGCATATATATACGTATACACGTATGTATACATTATTCATATATCGTATATGTTTATATATACAGAGAGAGCGAGAGTGAGAGAGAAGGACTGAGGCATATATCAATAGGTTATATATCTCTGTGTGTGTATATATATATATATATATATATATATACAGAAAGAGAGAGAGAGAGAGAGAGAGAGAGAGAGAGAGAGACAGACAGACAGACAGACAGACAGACAGACAGACAGACAGACAGACATATACACACATACAGCACATCATAATATATATTACTTTAACTCTAACAATGTTACAGGGAAATACAATTTCAGTAGTAACAGGATTTGAAGTAAACTTCATCCCAGCAGCAAAATAGTAACCACACATGCGCAAAGCAAATAATAGCCACGTGCTGCTCACATACTAACCAAGTACTAACCAAGTACTAATAAACACGCCCCAGCAACATACTAACCACATAGTAACAAAATACTAAACACACTCTATCAATATACTAACCAAATCCTAGTCAGGTGCTTGGCACACACTAGCAACTTACTAATCACATATTGACCAAATACTAAACATATTATAATAATAGTTAAAATAACCGCTTAGTTATCACAAACTAGACATTAATCACTGTTTCTCTAACTATAAAATAATCACACGCTATTCCGGCGTAAAATACAGTGAGCACAGTTATAGGAAGTCTTTACTAAACCAACACTAGTCATATGATAACCATACAGTGACCACGTATTAAGCGCAAATACATTAGCCACATAGAAAACACATACTAGTCCCACAAAAAAAACATGTAAAAACCAGAAAGTAACCATATAGTTGTCACAAACTTTAGCGTTAACCACAGTTAATCCCGTAGCCACAATCTCCACACACTTAACCTATATTCATACGCTATAATCACATTATAACTACATATTAACAATACACTATTTCTATACTAAACATGCAATGACCATAGTTAAAGTAACCACGACCTGATCCCATACTAAACACTCAATGACCATAGTTACAGTAATCGCGTATATCATTTGTATGTTTCATATCTTTTACTTGCTAGACTTTTTAGACCTCGACCATGCCTACGCACTGCTTGAAGGATTTTAGACGAATGACTCAACACCGGTACTTATTTTGTTAAAGCCTGGTGCTTATTCAACCGCTCTCTTTTGACGAACAACTAAGTTACAGGGACGTAAACTTACCAAGGCCGATTGTCAAGTGGTGGGGAACAAACACAGACACAAACACAGACACACACAAATACACACACACATGCTTATATATTACAGATTCACAAAGGCTCTTTCCAGTTTCCGTCTGCCAAATCCAATCAGAAGGTTTTGGTCGGCTCGAGGTTGTAGTAAAAGACACTTGCCCTTGTTACCACGCAGTGGGACTGAACACGGAACCTTGTAGTTAGGAAGCAAACTTTTTAACACACCTATGCTCGCCCTTATTATCAAAAGTTAAATGGATAACAACCTCATATCAACAAAATAGTAAACATACAACAATTCGAAACTAAACATTCAATGACCATACCTAAAATAACTTCATAATATCTAAAACTAATCATATAGTAACCAAAAGTAGCCACACATTAAACACATACTAAACATTCAATGACCTTAATGAAAGTAACCACATATTACGACAGACTAATCACATAGTAAGCAAATAGTAACCACGCTCTAATCTCATACTAAACACTCAATGACCATACATAAAGTAACCATTAATTATCACAAAGTAACCAAACATAATGGCAAAAGCGGCAGTGTGCTTGATTAGTGTGTGTGTGTGTGTATGTGCATGTGTGTGTGCGTGTGATTTAGCTTAGTGAATGTGTTGATGTGTCTCTATGCGTATAAGTATGTGTCTTTGTGTGATGTATGTGGGTTGTCTCTTCCTTATCTATTTGGTCAGAGACAGCCCACACACATCACACAAAGAAACGCACGCATACACATAGACATACACCAACCAACACACTCACTGAACTAAATCATACACACACATACACGTTAAAACCAAATCATACAAACACTCAAAACCAAATTACACACACTAAGTTATATTACACACAGAGACACACACGAACTACGCCTCACACACATACACAAAGACACACATTCACATACACCCACATGCTGAAGCAAACCAGCACACTCATACATACTAAATGCAACCAGTCACACACACGTTCATAATAAACGAAGACAAACACATGCATATACATATACACACCATACCAAACTGACGTGTACATACAGAGACACAGACACACATGCACTCACATGCATATTTACACACACACGTACACACACAGATATATACACACATACACATGAGGAATATATCAGTCAACACACGAAGTGCAGAAATCGAACCTAAATTTTCAAAGAGAATTGATTTTTCACAATTTCTTACAATCCCACCACTTCGCACCACTCTTTGCAATGTTCTTACCTCCATCTTAATACATCTATCTATCTATCTATTTGTCGCTTTCTCTCACTCTCTCTCTCTCTCTCACTATATATGTATATATACATACATACATATATATATATATATATATATATATATATATATATATATATATATATATATATATATATATATATATATATATATATATATATATATATATATATATATGTATATATATATATATATGTGTGTATATGTATATGTATATGTATATGTATATGTATATATATATATATGTGTGTGTATATATATATATATATATATAGTCAAAGTGAGAGAGAGAGAGTGAGAGTCAAATAGATAGATAAATACATACATACAGGCATATATGCATACATGCATATATGTGTGAATATACGTATATATATATATATATATATATATATATATATATATATATATGTAAGTATCTATATATACATATGTATGTATATAATATACATACATACATTCATACACACACACACACACACACACATATATATATATATATATATATATATATATACACATGTATATATATATATATATATATATATATATATACATGTGTATATATATACATACATAGATAGAGACGCACAGATAGATAGATAGATAGATAGATAGATAGATAGATAGATAGATAGATAGATAGATAGATAGATAGATAGACAGATAGACAGACAGACAGGCAGATAGATAGATAGATAGATAGATAGATAGATAGATAGATAGATAGATAGATAGATAGATAAATAGATAGATAGATTGATAGATAGATATCTTTCCTTCAACTTTTCATGTCCCTCCCCTCATCAAACCATTCCAACCAACCTTCTCTCTACCATCCGACACGCTAACCAACTCCACCAACTACCACTCCAGTCAGTTTCCTCCCACAACCTCCACTCTCACTCATTCTGCCTTCGTTTCGGGTTTCTATTGAAATAAATTCAAGACTGAAGGAGAAGTAAATCTGATAAAATTTCTTGAGAGAGGTTTCTGGAACTTATTAATTTCTTCAATCTATATCTGCGTTTGTGTGTATGAATGTGAGTGCGTATGTGTTGAGCCAATGTATGTGCGTGGGTTTCTGCACGTGTTCGTGTACATATACGCATGCATGGTTGTGTGCGTATGTACACACACACACACATATATATATATAAATGTATGCATGTAAGTACATGAGTATATCTATATCTATCTATTTATCTATCAATATATATATATATATATATATATATATATATATATATATATATATATATATATATTTGTTATAGTTTCAGCTTAGAGCTGCGGCCATGCTGATGCACTTGCATGTGTAGTGGGTACGTGCATGTGATTCTTTTTATCAGTTATAAAGAAATTCACATTTATTGTAAAATTCATATGCATCAGATTATATACAAATCTATCTATCTATTTATCCCTCAATTTCTATCTCTCTTGATATATATATATATGTGTGTGTATATATGTATGTAAAAATAATGTATGTATGTATATATACATTCACACACACACATACAACTTTATTAGAATACACGCTTAATATTAATATAAATAACTGTGGGTGGGTACACTTATGTATATTTATCTATGTTTTAAATATATGTATATACAATACATACATATATATATATATATCTGTATACCTGTATCTATATATGGGTGTTTGTGCATTCCAGTAAGTGTATATAAGTATATGTGCGTGTTTGTAAGGAGTTCTATGTAGGGATTAAATCACTGACTGTTTTCCAA
>NC_142943.1:10524480-10529480 GCF_046866305.1 Octopus bimaculoides
TGCTGTAGGAAGAGCGCAAATCTGTACATATACGCTGACATGGGAAGGTTTCTTCCCATGTCAGCGTATATGTACAGATTTGCGCTCTTCCTACAGAGAAACCGGGTGACAATATGGAAGGGTTTCCAGAATTGGAATGGTTGTAGAAGAGTTGGCAAAACTTCTGTGTAACATCTGCTGTATCTGCATGAAGCAAAGTACCTGCACTGTTTATTTCACTTATTTGACCTGGATACCCTTGGATCTGCGGGTTATCAAACACCAGTGAACTTCCTTTCCTTGTTGAAACAGTCAGTAATAGAATGGATGGTGTATCTATTGATTTGTATAATAGTGTCTCGCCATCGAGATTAGTTTGCTTCACATTCATATGCCTCGATCTTTAAAAAGAGCCCCTTCAATCGATATATTTGCATATAAATTGACATAAGCATACACACAAAAGTACGAGTGTGAAGGTACGTATGTATCTATGTATACAAATGAATTTATGAGCGGAAAAACTTCGACTATTAATGAAATAAAGGACTAAACGTCAAGTATAGTGACGAAGTAATATTTGAAAACGCTAGCAGCCAGGAAACTTGTGTGTGTGTTCGTACGTGCGCACGTGTGTGTATGTATATATACAGACATATATGCATAAATATGTGTATGTATATATGGTTATAGATAGATATAGAGATAGAGAGACAGGCAGACAGACAGACAGACAGATAGATAGATAGATAAATAGATAAATTGATAGATAGATAGATAGATAGATAGTATTAGCAGCCGAATATTAACAAACCTGTCACGATATATACATATACATTTACATACCTCTCCATATATTTACCTAGATACATTAATATGCATACACATACACGCATGCACATATACACACATGCAGACATACATACATACATACATACATACATACAAACATACAAACATACATACATACATACATATATATATACATAACACTTCGATCCCTCTGGGTAGCATCATTAACATGAACACGTCTCATCCACTACAGCTTCACGTTGAATTACTTGTAAATGGAATAATGGAATAATGGAATATGTTAGACGGAATCTGCACTGAAACCCGTCATATTTCTGTATATTGAAATGATTCATTTGACGGTACGTGTTTCACAGTTAAAGCTAGACCAATAACGATACGATAATTAGATTAACTCGTATGTGCCTACACTGCAACGTCTCAAATGTATATGCGTTAATACATATATAAATATATATATGTGCATGTACGTATGTGTGTAAGTATGTTTGTGTGTAAGTGTGTGTGTCCTTGATTGTGCGTGCATATATGTACAATTACACACGTATTGCAACGCTGGGTCCAAATAATTTGTACTGCATTCAATTAGTTTTAGGATCGAACCTGGGGCATGCATTATGTTCAAGTTAAAACTGATCTTATCACTGATCGACCGCAAAAGTTGATGGTAGAAGACTGCCATATATGTTTGTGTATGTGCATACAAATATACTTAGGTATGTATATATATATATATATATATATATATATATATATATATATATATATATATATATATATATAGGAAGAAAGGGAGAGATAGACAGACACAGATAAATTTACCTTATTTATATTTTTATTTCCTCAATCATCTCTATTTTTACTTTATTTATTGTTCTAGTTTTATTTATTTTAATTTATCCCTAATCATTTTGTTATCAATCTGTAAACCCTTCCCACGAGCATATATTAATAATACAAATTATAAACCGTAATATTTAGTCTGCTGAAATGAATTGATTGGTCCACACATAACATCTCAACATACGTCTCTTTTCCTCTGATGAAACCGGGAAACCTGTTCTCATGCATCTGGCATGGTTCGAGAAGGAATCATTTATTATATATATATATATGGGGATGTTTTGTGAGAACATCAATTGTTTTGCCATTTAATCACTGACAGAACAAGTAACCTTCAACAATTCTAGACAATAGCACAAGTAACCACATGCACTCGGCCACCCGTACGTACATATTCATATGTATCTCCGAAGAAATGTCAAATTCTAACGAAATACAGATTGACCCAGACACAAATGCACGCAGACTTGTTTGTCCAAAACATCCCATGAACAATACATATTGCAGAAAACAGTCCACCTAAAAATATTCAATCTTGAAACGAAACATTCATTAGAAATATAGTTAATTGCTTAATTACTTTTTTTGAAATAAACTGTTACAAATTAAACTATTTAAAAAATTCAATTAGAAGAGAAACTACCCATATATCTACATATACACAAGAAAAATAAGTTAAAAAAATATTAACAAAGATAAATAAAAACAAAAAAATATATAAACAAAACAACCAACAGCGACTTGCCAACAAATCATAAACGAATTATTAACAATCTGCATCTACCACTGTATGAAGGAAACGCCACACCGCAGAAATGAGACACAGAACCAATGAAAAACCAATGAACAAACACAAGCACAAAACCACGCATGCACCGATGGATATATATATATATATATATATATATATATATATATATATATATATATATATATATATATATATATATATATATATATATATATATATATATAGTTCAAAACTTACTGTGTAAAGATAACGAGTGCGTTCTGACATGTGATACAAACAATATATGAGTATATGCATATATATGTACATGTGTGTACTGTACCCAGATATGTATCTATATATATACCTGTAGATGAAGGTATGTACATACATGTACATATATATATGCATATACTCATATATTGTTTGTATATATATATATATATATATATATATATATATATATATATATATATATATACATATAATAATAGTTATGTATGTGTTTTTTCGTGTTTTGTTCGAAAGGTAACCACTCCTGAAGAAGTGCCAAACGTCTAAATCCAATGGACCAGTCACTGGATAAGTTTGGCACAGAAATGTTAGCATAGAGTGGTGAATAAATCGATATATCGAATTTGAAGTCTGTGTCTCTTTTGAATATGAAAATTTAAAAGTTTAAAAACCTTATGATATATATATATATATATATATACTAGCAGCTAAGCACGGTTTCACCAGGTCGGTTTGGATGATGCGGCTGTAAAACCTGCTCTGTGTAAGCATTCAACTTGTTTGGGGGCGCTTACGTTAAAAATCAATTTTAGAATGACATTTTTTTCCTGTCAAAACGCTAAAAATGACTAACCAACAAAAAAAAGACAACCAAGATTCAACCAAATCAAAACATGAACCCAAACACTTAGTGAGCAATGAACCATCCCACTTCCATTGCGCGCACACCCACAGACACACACATTCACATACCCCTCTTTTACATACACACACACATATTCACACAGAGTTGAAACGCTGTTTGATTTATTTTTTCAGCATACACTACCAAGTACGACATCACCCCTTCCTTCCTTAATCACCTACCACCCCTTCTTTCTCATTCACAAACACAAGAGTATTATTATAGTAGATTATCTCGGTAACCATGGGAGCCATGAAAAAAAAATTCAAAGCCTAACATCACCACCGGATCATTTTACACATCTGTGTAATTTTTCACGCAATTCCACCCAGCCGTTTGACCGTAAATTACGCACAAATACAAATAACAGGACATAACAACAGGTGTCCTTCGACTAAGGACAAAGTATATGTATATATATATATATATATATATATATATATATATATATATATATATATATATATATATATATATATATATATATGGCTAGATTTAATTTGCGTATACAAATTTAATCTGCGATCCATGGGACGAGCCGTTTTAGCGATGCGTCCTGCCCAAGCTCGTCGAAACGCCGGTGTTAAAACGTGGGTGGCTGATGAAGAAGAATGTTCTCTATGTGGCTCGTGTGTTCTCGTCTACGTTTGTTTGCAATGTCCTGTACCCAGATATGCACCTATACATACAGGTGGATGTCGGTATGCACATACCTGTACGTATATATGCATATACTCATTTACTATTTGTTTTTACATGATTGAACGCAGCGTCTTCCAAATGTAAGTAGTTTTCGTAAACTCATATCCTCCGACGCTACTCTATCTCTTTCTCTTTCCTTCCCCCCCCCTCGTTCTTCCTCTGTACTACTACGTATCTCGCTTTACCCCTCTCGTTCTTCCTTTGTTACTACTACGTTTCTCTTTTTCCCCGTCGTATTTCCTCTCTTTCTCTTTTCCTCTCGTTGCTCACCTCTTCTTCTACTTCCTCCCTATGTTTCTCCCTCTACCACTCTCTCTCTTCCCTTTACACCGGCATGGTCACATGCTTTCGGTCAATAATCCTTTCCTTCCTTGGCTTTCGCCAAGCAACGCACGCACCACTTTGTCCCTCTTGGGTCCGTGCCTCATCGCGTTCATACACACATAATTTTTCTCGTCTGGCCGTAAGGCCTTTTCTGTTTGTTTTCCTGTCTTGTTTTTTGTCCGCCACTACATTCCTCCATGGCTAGATTTAATTTGCGTATACAAATTTAATCTGCGATCCATGGGACGAGCCGTTTTAGCGATACGTCCTGCCCAAGCTCGTCGAAACGCCGGTGTTAAAACGTGGAAGGCTGATGAAGGAGAATGTTCTCTATGTGGCTCGTGTGTTCTCGTCTACGTTTGTTTGCAATGTCCTGTACCCAGATATGCACCTATACATACAGGTGGATGTCGGTATGCACATAGCTGTACGTATATATGCATATACTCATTTACTATTTGTTTATATATATATATATATATATATATATATATATATATATAGATAGATATATATATATATATATATATATATATATATATATATATATATATATATATATCAAGGAGTTGTACGCTTACACGCATATATAATAATTATTATTTATTCACCATATTTATTCACCAATTTATTGCCCATATTCACCAGCATCATTATCATGTGATCATTATAATGACCAGAAGCACAGCC
>NC_142943.1:10534480-10536980 GCF_046866305.1 Octopus bimaculoides
CAACCAGCTTGTGATAGTGTTTCCTTGACAAAGGAATTGGTGTGGTTTGTCGTTTGCTTTCCTCACTTCTACAAATTGATTCAATATCGAAGTCATATTTGGGCTTTGTAAAAGCGAGCGACCAAGTGCTTAGGGTATTGCATTCACGATCGCAAAATCATTGTTTCGATTCCAAGACCGGGCATTCCAAGATCACTTCATTTCACATTGCTCCAGTCCACTTAGCCGCAAATGAGTAACCCTGCGGCAGACTGGGATCCAATTCGCTGGGAATGTCGTCACTTCTATCGCTCATAACCCACAGAGTCCGGGTAATGCCCGAGGAATTAATTATGGGGTTGTATTTAGACCTAGATACGATGAAAACGAGAAGAATTTTTATGCAGTGAGTTGTAATCACACGCCTGAAAAATCATGAAATCAATTATTTCTCCGACAAATATTAATTATATTCAGATATACATTTAAAAATTCTATTTAATTACTAATCATTATGTTATTACAGTAATCATATTATTACTTCTACTCAATAGGATTTTGAATTAGTCGTGTTAATTAATTAAAAATTTCTTAATTGTTTTTATTCTTCTTATTGATTTTATTTTCTTAATTTCATCATGTGATACATGCCACTTCCGTTGCGTGGATTGTATTGATTATTTATGTGAAAATATTGAATATGTATGTGTATGTGTAAGCACGTACTTATGTACGTATTTATATAAGTATATGTATGTATATATACGTTTGCGTGTGAGTGTGAATGCATCTATATGTATATATATATATATATATATATATATATATATATATATATATATATATATATATATATGTATGTATGAATGTGTGTATGTCTCTCTCTCTCTCTCTCTCTGTCTCTCTCTCTCTCTCTATCGATATATATAGATATATAATTATATATATATATATATATATATATATATATATATATATATATATATACACATACATATATATATATATGTATGCATACATATACATATGCACTCACATATATATATACATACTTATACATACATATATACATACATACATACATATATATATATATACATATATATATATACTTATATATTTTTTACGAGTGGCCTAGCATGTTTAAAAAGTCACTAGACAACATATTTTCCAAATAAAATTACTGTACATTTAAACACAAAAAGAGGTGACCTTTAACAGGCCGCCTTATATGATAGAAGGAGCATTCAAAACCTCCAAAACCACATTTAAGACCAATTTCGAAGGGAATGAAAAATAAAAACTTTTACCATATTGCTCTTAAATGTGGTTTGGCGAATAAAAGAATATATATATTTATATATATATATATATATATATATATATATATAAAATATATATGTATATATATATATATATATATATATATATATATATATATATATATATATACAGAGAGAGAGAGAGAGAGAGAGAGAGAGAGAGAGAGAGAGAGAGAGAGAGAGAGAGAGAGAGAGGGTCATACAGATAAATTGAGACAATTTTTACGGCGCATACAACTGATTATAAATACTAAAATAATAGTATTAAACAGATATAATTTGAATGTAACATTTATTACAGGAAAAACATTTATCAGTCAATATGCCCGCTCTTTTGAGCAACTATTGCAACCTTTTTACAATGGTCCTGAATGGTTATATGTAAGCACTATAGATAGTTACAAATATGGAAAGGCATGATATATATGTGTGAAGATTATCACAAATTCTGTAAGCTGCGTATGGCGTTGAATGGACGAATACGTAAGTTATTTTCTGATGTAACCAATAAAACCTCGTTCTAAATTTAACTCATCGTATTTGTTTGAAAATTTAATGTATATTGTGCCTTCCAACCGCACTGAATTTGAATATATCAAAAGTTGGAAACAATATGCTGCAGTACCTTTAATCTCTTCCTTAATAACAATCAATATAGCCAAATGAACTAGAGAGTACACTAACGTATCAGCCAGAAGTGATTCTTCGTTCTCGAGAAGATTAAAGGAAACAATATGTAGTCTTCGGCATCTGCAAAGCATTAGATCGTGTCTGGTGCACAAATTCCCTGGAAAACCGCCTGTCTATCGACCTTATCCATCTCCTGTCTTCTGGATTGGTGTCTACTTATCAGATCGCACCATAACTGCGTGCTATAATGAAGCCTTTCCTTCTCGCGCTACCATTTCTGATTGAACGACAGTCATGAATTAAAAGAAAGAAACAGAATATTCATTTGTTCACCGACAGAAAAACTTTAACAAGAATTGTAGTTCCTGTACACTAACTCTTCTTACAAACAGTACTGAAGACAGAAAATTATTAAAAAAAGCCAAAAAACATCGCATAACTTCACACGTGTATATGTGAAAATATCACGTATTGAACATATGGAGCTAAATGGCTGAACATGTGAGATATTTTCTAACGTATTTTATGTTTTCTTTCTCTTTTGCTCTAAGCAATAAAATTAGGTTGTA
>NC_142943.1:10556980-10574480 GCF_046866305.1 Octopus bimaculoides
AGTCGACAACGGCAGAATTTGAACTCAGAAGCGAGCGACGAGCGAAATACTGCTAAGCATTTCGTCCAGCCTGCTAACAACAACAACAACAACAACAACAACAACAACAACAACAACAACAACAATAATAATAACAACAATAATAATAATAATAATAATAATAATAATAATAATAATAATAATAATAATAATAGTCATTAATACTGCAAATCTGTCATGTTCGCTTTGCGAAATTTCCAAAACAACAACAACAACAGTTTAATATTCAGTGGATATATCAGCTCTCCGTCATCAATAGGTCTCCGACGCGACACTACATCATCATAAGCACATCGAAATGCAACCAGAAAAACCACAAACGCAGACCACAACGAGGCATTTAGTTTTTGCTTTCTTCTTCTTTTCATGGCTACATTAAATACATAAAATATATACAAAATCAAAGACTTTTAAGAATATGTGCCAATATCTCTCAAGTTTAGACTGAAGCACACTATTTATAGCAGTTGGTGTCAAAGGTCTTTTATAACTGTGGCTGTGGGTGTTTCATTTCTTTATAGTGATATAGCTGTCTGCTTGAAACTGGCAGACGACATGTGATATTAGATGTGACGCTGAGAATGCGTTGATTTTTCTCTGAACATTACACACAATACTATGCACATTATTACAGAATGTATGTACGTATGCATGTAAGTACTTTATATATATATATATATATATATATATATATATATATATATATATATATATATATATATATACATACATACATACACATACATATACATATATATGTATGTATGTATGTATAGATAGATAGATAGATAGATAGATAGATAGATAGATAGATACTTATATATATGAATACACACACGTATATACATAAATGTATGTGTGTAGTCTTTGAGTCACTATCTATCTACGTATCCATCTGTCTTTTTCTCGCCTCTCGCTATTTCTCTGTCCGTTTGCCTGTCTGTATATCTCTACCTCTGTCACTACGTGCGTGTATGAATATATGTATATATATAGAGTTGGGTAGAGAAGACGGGCGTGTTTGAAAAATTCCCAAAATCATTAATTTTAGCAGCGAACAAATTTTATTGACATCGATGTGTTCGTATTGAATTAGCATTTGTCAAAATCAAGTAGGAAAAACAACATCCATCATGTGGTGTCCGTTCTCATTGATGCATTTCTGAAGGCGTTCTTGGAAATTGGCCTGCACTCTCTCCAGCATTGCTCTGTCGATTTGGGCGGCTTCCATGCGAATAGCTTCCTTCAAATCGTCCAATGTACGAGGTTTATGCGCATACATACGTGCCTTGGTGTTTGCTCACAAGAAATAATCACACATGGTCAAATCAGGGGATCGAAGTGGCCAAGAAATGTCAGCAAACCTGGAAATGAGGCAGTCACCAAAGAGAAAGCGAAGGACGTCCATTGATGCTCTGGCTAGGGGGCCGTCGCCCCATCTTGCTGAAACCACACACGTTGAATAGGGATGCGTTTTCGTCGTAATTCGAGCACAAAGAAGTTGTTTATCATCTCGATGTAACGCCCAGAGTTCACAGTAACAGCATTTCTATTATTGTCTTTAAAAAGTAAGGACCAATGACGGCAGCTTTTCCAACAGCACACCAGACCGTCACTTTTGGACTGTGCAGTGAAATTTCGTGCAGTTCTCTCGGATCTCCAAGAGCCCAATAACGACAGTTCTGTTGATTCACCATGCGGGCCCAGTTAGAATTTTCTTCAGGTCGAGTAGCCCATCTTGCTTAAAGGTCCCTGAATAAGAAACCTGAAGCGTGATAGTTCCCTCCGTCATTTGACGATGCCATCACCGATGACCACCACGGCGTTTACCATTATCACTATAACCACCGACTACTATCATGGCATTCACCATCATTACTGCCAGCCTACTGCCAGTCTTCCAGCACCGTCTCGTCAGCTCTACGGCACTAATAACACCATCATTTGGGAAGCCGCTGCTACTAGCACAAGCATTGAACTAAAACAAGGTCAGGCAGAATCTACGTAAACACACGTTTCTTTGACTGTACTCTTCTGAAGACGGGCCTTTGTGCTCGAAATATATAAAGGCTTTTCAACTATTTTCTCTGCGTTGATAGAAACTTTCGTCATTTCATTTATTATTCTAAGGAAATACCTAAAAAGTCTGTCCTAGGTAGGTTAGTCAACAGAAATTCTAAATTCTAAAGATCTAAAGAACTAAAGGTTGAAATCCACTGTTTTCTGAAGGAATCCATTGAGTGAGTTTAATGTCACCGTGAAAAAATGCCAAATATTTAGTTGTGGTTTTGTAGCTGTTTTTGACGTGTCTGTATTGCTGTAGTGTTGTGTCTGGGCCCACTGTTGACAGAGAATCACTAAAGAGTCCATTAAACGTTAAACAGTTGAATGTCCTTTTGCAAACGTCGCAAGCCCAGCAAGAGAGATGCCAAGTTAATTCAGTGAATAAAACCAGCTGACATATTTCTTTTGCATTCTCTTTTTTATAATTGTCATTTTACTTTAACTACACTTTTCTGTTTTAAAACCCTTAAAAAATTATTTTTGAGTGGTCTGTGGGGCTGGAACGGATCAATTATATTTTAGTTCATTTCAGTGGAGAAAATTGATTTGTAAAACGAGTAAATCGTAAGAAGAGCTCAGTCTTTGAACGAACTAAACTCGTACTGCGAGGTATCACCGTATTTGTCTTGCTTTCCTTATAACTCTACAAATCACTGACGTTCACTTAAGAGCCTAATCCCAACCTAATCTCAACAATCGATCGAATATGTTCGATTACAAGAAATTATTTGCATGAAACCGGAGGGAAAACATCGTTCATTCGCTTTAGCATTTTTAGGTCAAAATTTACATTTAATGACCTCAAGTTCGATTTTCAGACAGTGGAATGTCTTCAGGTATAGTTGCTGCTTGATTTATAATCAAATTCGAGCCTGACCTAAACCTTACGAAGACTTAATCCGAACGGAATAAAATGGATGAATTGAAGTGGTTCTTGAAGAGCTCTTTTATAACTTGCTTTTCGCTCTGATGATTTCTCTTTATCATTTTATAGAAATTCACTAAGCAAACACGAAGGAAAACGATAATAAAACATCTTTTGTGCTTGGATATTTATCATATCTTAGAGCAAAAATATATTTGCAGAAATAAATGTTCTTCTCTGCGGAGATTTAGATTTGATTGTTACCGATGTTCTCCCTATATCCTACTATACTTCAATAACAATATTATTACTTGTTTTTAGTTGGGTGAGGGACGGGAGGGCGGTGGTGGTGTGAGACAAGCTTTAAATAAGTATTTCATCCATATTTCTCCGATTATTCTTGTCAGTCAGCCATTTGAGCATTTGCGGCGGAGATTTATTCGGCTGTTAGCCGTTGTTTATTTTGTGAAAACACACATGCGCGCAGATACACATAACAATAAGTGTGTATATATATGTGTGTGTGTGTGCGTGTGTGTGTGTGTACATATATATCTGTATATACATAAATATAAATATAAGTATATATATGTACATATATATAGATGATATATATATATATGCGCATATATACATATATACACACATATATATATACATAAAGCATACACATATATGAATATATATATATATATATATATATATATATATATATATATATATATATATATATATATATATATACATACATATGTGTGTGTGTGTGTGTGTGTGTGTGTATGTATGTATGTATATATGTATGTATGCATGTATGTATGAATGTATGCATGCATGTATATATGTATGTATATATCTATTTATCAATACACACACACACTTATATATATACGAATATATATATATATATATATATATATATATATATATATATCATATTCCTAATAAAATTATTTCGAAGTTTAAAAACACCGTATTAACGGCTAGATAGGAACTGATAAGGACGCTAGCGCACCCACTGAAACCATTCACTCAATTAAATCGACATTTTTCTTCAGACCACCTTCCCATCACTGCAGTCAATCACCAAGTGTCCTTCCCTCATTTTTCTTGTTTTCTCTCCCTTCTTTCATTCATTCTTTCTTTCTTCCTTGCTTGCCATCTTTGTGTCTTTTCTTCTGTTACACACCTTCTAAACTCAACGACGTCGCAAGATTTTCTAAATTCCCAGCGAACGTGAAATAGTACCTTTTACTTTTCCTTTTGTTTTTCTTTTGAATGGTGAAACTCGAAGCCGATAGAGCTATAAATCATAGCAGGTGAGTATTAGGTTAAAAGAAAGCCCTTGTAAACAGAAAAAATAAAAGACTGCCCGAAGACTGTTTCCAGAAAATATCTGCTCATATCTCACGAGTAGCCTTCAACTTTTTTTACCCAAATTTATTTTTTATTTTTTACCTAAGCCGTTTGGTAAGAAATTTGCTTACTAAATACCAGGATCCGGGTTCAGACTCACGGCATGACACCTGGGGTAAATGTCTTTTCCTATAGCCTCAGGCCGGTCAAGGACTTGTGAGTGAATTTGGTAAACAGAAACTGAAAGAAGCCCGTCGTCTCTGTGTGTGCGTGTATGTGTGTGTGTATATGTGTGTGTGTCTTTATATCCCCACCATCACCACTTGGCAACCGGTGTCGGTCTGTTTACGTCCCCGTAACTTGGCAGTTCGGTAAGAGAGACCGGTAGAATAAGTAGAAGGCTTCAAAAAAGGTCCTGTGTATATATCTATACACATATGTATAGATATATACACAAATAAAAATCGGCCTACGTATCAGTGTAGCCGTCTTTATATAAAACTGTCAAGTGCAATTAGAGGAAATTTTGGCTAACGTTTCTGGGAAGTCGAGCAAATTTCTAGATTCTCAATCGTTCGTCCGTGTTTAATGGAGGTCTGAAAAATAAAACGGCAAACTGATCCTGTGCGAGATTTGAACACAACATACAGAAAAACATGACAAATTACTACCAGGTATCTTGTCCATCGCTCTTTTCATAGTTAATCGGGATGCAGGGTTGGCAGTGGGCCTAACAAATTATTACTAGGGGATCTCAAGACTACACATTATCTAAATAATTGCCCTCCTAGGAACAACCCACATCCTACACAGGGCACTATAAATTCAATATTAAAGCACCCACATAAATCAATCCACAGAGATAAGACACACTCTATATTCAGTAAATATACAATAAAGTGAACAGGACCCACAACATGTACTCTACAGGTCGGATACCCAACAGAAAGACACAAGTCGCATTACACACATAACGCACAATACAGACGCAGATACAACAAAAGAGTCAAACCAAAATCCCTATATCAAAGTAAACTGATGCAATACAGTGATGGGAAGTTTTCGTATCTCCCCCCACCCAGCAACAACAATAAGAACAACAAGGAACACACAATACTCCAGATATCTCAGAAAACGGAGGTGAAGCAGTAGAAATTAGCCTGAAACTATCAAATGCAGAATGATAATAATAATAATAATGATAATAATGATAATAATAATAATAATAATAACAACAACAACGACAACAACAATAATGATAATAATTCCTTTTATTTTTTAATGATTATCAACAACAACAACAACAACAACAACAACAACAACAATGACGTCTTAGATCAAGGTGATGAGGATGGCCATTATCATGATCGTGATAACGATGACGTCATCACCATCCCTAGCACCACCACCACCAGCTTTACTACCACAACCATCACCATCATCATCATCATCATCATCATCATTATTATCATCATCATTATCGTCGTCATCATCATCATCGTCGTCATCATTGTGCAGATGGAGATCACAATGATGATGATAAAGAAAATCATAATCAAAATGATCGTGACCGGGATGATGACGATGACGATGTTGATGACTACGATGATAGTGAAGCTGTTGCTGGTGGTAGTGGTGATGATGAAGCTGACGACGACGATGATGAAGATGATTACGGTGATGACGACAGCAACATATGAAAGAAACAAAAAAAAACTAAGAAATATATATGTACTCGCCGTCTTTATTAGATTTCTCATTCCAGTTAATTTGATTATAACCAATATGGCTGCGGTATTTATTTCATCAGCGACCTTTTTAAACGGAGGAACACGGTTCAAATTACACAGCAGCACAACTACCAGAATGTTCGCGCTGCTGTATAGTGATATCTCCTTTACCAACTCTACCACAGCCTATACTCTCATATAACTGTCGCATCCACCAACATTATCATTACGACATCAGTGCATCAACAAAACTGGCGCCACAACTACCATTTTGATTATAACTACTAATACTACTGCTACTACTACTACTACTACTACTACTACTACTACTACTACTACTACTACTACTACTACTATTATTATTATGACGGTGACATTGCTACTACTCCGTCTGCTGCTGCAGCTGCTGCAGCTGCTAATACTACAGCTATAAGTACCAACATTAGTCATGCCGCCACCGCCGCCGCAGCCATCACCACCACCACAATAACTATTTCTCTTCCTTTGTCGCCTATCAACGATATGATTTGGAACAATATCCTAGAGAATTTAGCATGAGAGAATTTCAATACATACTTACACATAATCACACGCAAACATACGTACATACACATCTGTAATATAAATCCATTCTGTGTGTGTGTGTGTGTGTGTGTGTGTGTGTGTGTGAGTGTGTTTATATATATATATGTGTGAGTGTGTGTGTGTGTGTGTGTGTGTGTGTGTGTGTGTGTGTGTGTGTGTGTGTGTGTGTGTGTGTGTGTGTGTGTGTGTAAAAGATTATAATGGCTGTATGTTTCAATCGATTTTCTCCAAACTCGGAACATACATTACTTGTGTTCCAGGAATGGTTTTAGACTCTTAATAGTTTTCACAATGAATAAAGAGCCACCTGGGGACAAAAAACACCAGTTCTTGGGTTACGTGGATAAGGAAGTTAACTCTTTGCGAAGTATCTTTCAGAATTGATTGTCTCCCTTACATCCATTGGTCATAAAAAAATTTAAATATTGCTTTTGTAAAAATATTTACTTCTGGATTTTTAGCGTCAGCGACGTCTATATCTCTATATATATATCTTAATCCATCTATATCTCTAATCTATCTATCGACCTATCTATCCGTATCTATCTCTCTGTATCTAGCTACCTCTCTCTTCCCCTCTCTATATCTCACTCACTTTCTATTGTTTTCACTTTCATTTTTCAGATGCTATTTTTTTCACTTTAAGTTCAATTACTATTGTTTTTACTGTAAGTTTTCAATCACTGTTTACAAACAACAACGACAAATTAATGACAGAAAGAAGTTCACAATCTCAATATTATTGAACATTTCTGGTGCATTTTAGAAAAAACAAGTAAGGAGTTGATATCCTCCACCATCATCACTACAAGAACTGGAGACTGTTTTAACTGAAGAATTGAGAAAAACTTCTTTGGAAACAATTCAAACTTTGTACGAGTCCGTAACTCGTAGAATTCAAGTTGTAATTGCTGCCAAAGGCGATCCGACTACATATTAAAATAAATTTGTTTGAAATTTTAAGGTATTTCCATTACTTTGTCCAACCCCTGTATATGATATATGATATGATATGATATATATATATATATATATATATATATATATATATATATATATATATATATATATATATATATATATATATATATATATACCGGAGTAAGCACAACAGTTTTTTTGTTATATTTCTGCTGCTTTTAAATAAATAAAGTATATATATATATATATACATAAACATACATATGCATACATACATACATACATACATACATACATACACACATACATACATACATACATGCGTACATACATACACACATACATAGTATGTAGGCGCATATGTGGATAAACAAATTAGATATATTAAATATAACAGCTTGGGTATGAAATAGAAAAAATATATATATATGTAAACATGCTAAACAGGAGAAAGCAAAATGTGAAAACTTTCAGACGATGAATATCGAAGTATAAATATATCGACATTTTTATTACGAGATCCAACTTACACAGAGTACAAACGACAAATATAATTGAAGATGGAATAAGGTGTTATAAGGCCAACAGTTGAACACCATCTTTCCTCCCGTTTAATTATCTCTGTGTAAACTTGATCTATTAATATAAATATCTATATATTTATCTTTAAAAAATACATCGTCTGAAAGTTTTCAATTTTTGCTTTCTGTTATTTTGCTTGTACACGTATGTACATATTTTTTTTTTATTTCATAGACAAAGTGTTACATTTAATATATTTAATTTATCTATCCGCATAATCGCCGTCATGTCTACTCAACTTGATCCCTCTTATAGACATTCTTTACCCTGTCAAACCGATCGCTAGTAAAAGCATCGGGGTCTAAGTTTGAATCATTTGAGCATTTCTGTCTTCTATACAGACAATCTATCTTATCTGTTGACTATATACATATATACGTATATATATATATATATATATATATATATATATATATATATATATATATATATATATATATATATATATATATAAGTATATATATATATATATATGTGTGTGTGTGTGTGTGTGTGTGTATACATGATCGCTAAATCCACAAGGAAAAACAATCCACAGGAAAAACAAGTCACAATCAATTTATGGGATCCGGACAAAACACCCCAAGGACAAAAGCCCCTCGGACAAACCCCACCGGACAAAACCCCGGTGACTTTTTCTTCCTGTGACTTTTTTTTTTTACCTGGATTCGCAAAGTATACGCGTTTGATAATTCCACCACAGTCACTACCACTGTAGCCACAACTACTAACAATCACCACCACCATAACAATTACCACAACAACGATCACCACAACAATCACCAGTACAACAACTACCACCACAACAAACACTACAACAGCCACCATCAGAGCAACCACCACCACAACAATCACCACCACGAGAACAACCACCACCTCCACTTTCATTCCTGTCAAATCCACCTCAACCCTAGCGTACTACCTCCGTCGATACCACTACCTCCGCCGCCACTTCTGTCAACACTATCGCAACCCCAACCACCACCACTTCTGTGAACAACATCACAACAGCCATTACCTTCACCACTTCATCTGTCACCACAACCACCACTACAACCCCTGTCAACACCACCACAACTGCCACCATCACCTTCCACCTTCTTTCTCAAAATATCCACGTTCACCACCATCTGTCAACACTACCACAACCACAACCACCACCATCACCACCACTGACAACATTAACATTCTCACAACACCACCACAACCACCACAACATCACCATTCTCTCAACACCACCACAACTACCACCACCAACATTCTCTCAAGATTCCCCACAACCACTACCAACACCATCTATCAGCACCACCAGAACCACCACCACCATCACCATTTATCAATACCACTACAACCACCACCACCACCACTATCACCATTCTCTCAACACCACCACAGCCACCACCACTACCATCACCATCTATCAACACCACAACCACCACCACCACCATCGCCAATATCACCATTCTCTCAACACCACCGCAACCACCACCACCACCACCACCACCACCACCACCTCCATCACCACCACCATCACCAACATTCTCTCAAGATTCCCCACAACCACTACCAACACCATCTATCAGCACCACCACAACCACAACCACCATCACCACCACCAGCATTCTCTCAACAACACC
The DNA here is from genome assembly GCF_046866305.1 of Octopus bimaculoides. Taxonomy (NCBI): domain Eukaryota; kingdom Metazoa; phylum Mollusca; class Cephalopoda; order Octopoda; family Octopodidae; genus Octopus; species Octopus bimaculoides. The sequence goes on from NC_142943.1 coordinate 10,566,757, forward strand.
ACAACCACCACCACTACCACCCTCACCATTCTATCAACACCACCACCACCACCACCACCATTCTCTCAAAATCACTAGAACCACCACCACCACCATCACCATCTATCAAACACCATCGCAACCAACACCACCACCACCATCACCAACATTCTCTCAACACCACCGCCACCACCATCACCATTCTCTCACCACCACCTCCATCACCTTTATAAAAACTGACAATAGTTTTTCTACGTAGATTCGAACTTCCAGAGAAAACCGCCGATGCTCTATTATTTGGCGCTCTTCTTATGATGGTATGATTAGCCGTTCTTCTTATTATTATCATTGTTGTTGATGTTATTGTTATCGTGGTCGTTAGCGTTATTGCTGTCATTTCAATTTTCTCTTTTTTTCTTCTTTCTTTTTTTATATTCGATTTCTTTTGATCATTTTCGTTTGATGTTATTTTGCTTGTTTTATTGAATCTTTGTTTAAGTTTTGTTCTTGTTTTACTGTGGGTTTTAATGCTGTTGAGAGTATTGTTGTTGTTATTGTTGTCGTTGTTGTTGTTGTTGGTGGTGGTAGTTTTTGTTGTGGTTGTTGTTGTGGTGGTGGTGGTTATGGTGGTTATGGTGGTAATGTTTTCTTGGTGGTAGTCGTGTTGCTGGTATTGCTATGGGTGGTACTACTACTACTACTACTACCACCATTGCTGCTGCTGCTGCTGCTGATGATGATGATGATGATGATGATGATGATGATGATACTACTAATACTGTTGCTGCTGCGGCTACTACTACTAATGCTACTACTTTTATGGCCGCTATTGTTAGTCACATGACTGTAATCAAGAAGTGAACTGCGCCTGCATACATCATGGCGTCCGGGCGGAAATTGAATTGAGTAGACGATGTAAATATTTTAGCAATATGGCTTCTACTTCCGTTATTGTGCACTGTATGATGAAGATGAGTAGTGTCATCAAAGCGAGGCAACAAGACCTATGGAAATTCAATGTGCTGATGTAGAAAAAGAAAATCAGGAAACGTCTACCAATACCTCTACCGTCATTATCGGCAGCATTATCACCATTGTCATCATCAATGGCAAACAACAGCAGCAACACTACCAACAAGTGATAAACACACACCTAAAACACGCAAAGCCTGGAGGAATCACAGCTTTCGCTAACATCTACATGTACCACGCTGCCAAACATCCCTGAGGCTGGAAACAGTAGTTATTTCAATGAGAAGTAATATCATACAGATCCATCAACCAGCGCTCCATTCCTGTAAATATTCTGGAATATCTATGGCTTGATGTCACTAAGAACCGTTTCAATATTTCCCTTTTTATATGAGAATTCGTCTCCTCCGATATGTGAGAGCGCGTGGTTTAGTGGTTATAGAGTTGACCTCATGATCGTAAGATCGTGGTTTCGTTTCCTGGACCGGGTGATGCGTTGTGTTCTTGAGCAAAACACTTTATTTCACGTTGCTCCAGTTCACTCAGCTGGCAAAAATGAGTAATCCTGCAACGGACCAGCGTCCCGTCCAGGGTCCAGGCGGGGAAATAATACGCCAAAGAAACCAGGAAACCGGCTCTTATGATCCAGCATGACTCTAGAAGGGAACCTAACCTAACATATAAGAACCAAGGAATAAAATAATCACCGGGTTGCGAATAGCCCAATCGGCTGTGACAGACTGATAGTACACGTCATTAAAAGGCCCAAAAGGCAGAAAAGGCATCTTCCGAAATCGTTGGGTGCTGGGACGTCTCCTGGTATTTATTGTGTTTGTAACACAGTACTTCCATAAAAGATGTAATCTTAGGTCGAATATTACAGCCTCTAGCATAGTAGCAGTGTATATACATTAAGTATGATATATAGATGGCGGTTTTAATTTAATACTGCCTCAGCTGTACTACCGTATGTGTGTGTGTGTGTGTGTGTGTGTGTGTGTGTGTGTGTGTGTGCGTGTGGGTTTGTATGTGTGTATGGATTTGAATGTATATCTATATCTATCTATCTGCCTATATATATATATATATATATATATATATATATATATGCATATATTATTCAACAAACATAATATATGCCAAGTGTGTTTTTTAAATAATATCTGTCTCTCACCAGATGAAGTAATTTTGTTGGTCTTGCCATCACAGAACAGTACACTATATATATATATATATATATATATATATATATATATATATATATATATATATATACATACATACATACATACATGCATACATACATACATACATATCTGTATATATAGATATACACATATACACACATTTACATACACACGTACTCACACACATCTATTTACGTATATACAGATAGATAGGTAGGTCGGTAGGTCGGTAGGTAGGTAGGTAGGTAGGCAGGTAGGTAGAAACCTAGATAGATAGATAGATAGATAGATAGATAGATAGATAGATAGATAGATAGATAGATACATAGATAGATAGATAGGTTTCTTTATTAGCCACACAGGGCTCAACACAGAGGGGACAAAATACAAATGTAGAGTTTTTCTTTTCGAGGGGGTCGAAAACAAAGCAGAAAAAAAAACAAAAGTGGGGACAACGATGAAAAAAAAAAAAAAAAAAAAAAAAAAACATCGCAAAACGTTTGGGGTATTTACAAAAAATACGAAATAATACAAAAAATTCCCAATAAATGGGGAGGTTATCCGTGGAAAGAAAAACCTACGAAAAGACCACGGTAACCTCGGTCTTTAGCGTCACAGTTTGTTAAATAAAATTTCTCTGTTTACAAAATTTTAAAACGTTTTATAGAATCATGGTCACGGTGGCTTCGTCATTTATACGTGCCATTCTTGCTACATGTATCCATCTTTTTTCGAAACATTTGCTAGACAACACTTGCCTCTCTACTCTCACCTTCCTTTTCAAGTGATACTTGAAAAAGTTGATGAGAGATTGACCAGAGAGGAAAGTATTTGTCTCTAATCCTTTCAGACGCGTCCACCAGATGCATTCTTTGGCCATAGCCACAAGTACGATAAATACAGCTCTTCCTTCCCGTTTAAAGGAAGGAGGCGTGACGATATTGACGATAGACTCGGTTGATAAACCGACTCGTCCCACACGCGACAGCAGTCGTTCGACATAAGCCCACAGCTCCGAAATGATTGGACACTGCACGAGTGCGTGCAGAACGGTTTCATCGCTCTGACCGCATCTCGGGCAGGTCGGCCCCACATTTCGCGAGCCGTGTCTATAGAGCTTATCCCGAACGGGTAGCGCCTCTCGGTAACACTGCCAGGCCAGGGATCTCTGGAAGTTGTCCATAGGTCCCGGCCCGAAAGTCGTCCTGAACAGGCGGGTCAGGTATTCCTCGTCGACGCCCAGGTTCGCCCCGAGATCGTCGTCGTACCTGCCCTCCACTAATCCCCTATAGAATGACTTCGTTGTGATGCAGCCGCTCAAGGTCGACCCGGGACGGCAAAGTTGTTGCAGAGCAACGCGACACTCACGGTGCCATTCGCCATTCCTCGGCCTCTTTTTGATCCACGACTGCAGCTCGGTCATGGAGACGAGCTGCGGGAAAGCGCGTCGCACAAACGGCGACCACACCTGCTCACCGTCGTCTACGTAGAGCCGGAGATGTCGCAGTCTCAGCGCATGTCTGCGCATCATCAACCACGGCATGCCCAGCCCTCCTTTCAGCGGGTGTTGGCAACAAACGGATCGCCTCACCATCGGAACGCTTCCTTTCCACAAAAAGCGGAAGAGGATGCGCTCCATTTCGGTGATGGCGCGATCGGGACAAGGCACGACGGTCAGGCGGTATTCGATGACGGACGCGATGTACGCGTTCGCCACCTCCGCCCGACCTTTTAGGGACAGCTTCCTCTCGGACCATTGCCGGCAGAGAGTGGCCACCCTACTCGTTATCTCGTCCCAGTTCTTCTCCGTTTGCAGGTCCGGACCGAACCAGACTCCGAGCAACTTGACCGGACCGTCCGTCCAGCGTCCCACTACTGAGGCGCTGCCGGACGGTATGGGCTTGCTTCTCCAGGTGCCGAGCAGCAAACCCACCGACTTATCCCGGTTGATTTTCGCTCCCGTCACCGCTTCGTAGTCTTTCAGCGTCTCGCCGACAAGCTCGATGTGCTCGTGGCTAGACGCTATGACGGTGACGTCGTCCGCGTATGCCGACACGCTCGTCCCGCACCCCAGTTCTCGCGGGATGCCCCTCAGCGTCGCCAGCTTCCGCAGTAGTGGCTCGAGAGTCAATACGTACAGGAGCGGCGACAGGGGGCATCCCTGACGAACCGAACGTGCAATGTCGAAGGGTCCCGATAGACGTCCATTGACGCGAACAACCGAACGGATGCCTGTGTACAAGGCAGCCATCCAGCCGCGGAAAACGGGACCGAAGCCGGCCGCTTCGAGGACGGCCTCCAAGTATCGATGGTCTACCCTATCGAAAGCTTTCGATTGATCCAAATTGATCAGGGCCCCACCCATGCCAGGTTCCTTAACTACCCTCTCTATGATGTAGCGCATCAGATGGAGGTTGTCATGGATGCTCCGGCCCGGCACGGCGCACGTCTGCTCCGTGCCGACCAGTTTCTCGATGACAAGCGCCAACCGCTTGGCTAACACCTTGGCCAAAATTTTCATGTCTGCATTGAGCAGAGTGATGGGCCTAAAGTTATCTATGGCGTCCCCCTTGTTTGGATCTTTCTTCAGCAGCGTTACCGCTCCTCGGCTCACAAAACCGGGAATGCTCCCGTTCTGCTGCCAGTTGCAGTACACGACCGCCAAGACTTCTCCAAACAAGTCTGGCATACAGTTGTAAAGCTCGTAGGGCAGACCATCCAAACCCGGAGATTTGTCCGTCGAGCAACCCGCCATCGCGTCCCTCACCTCCTCCGCCGTGATGACCCCTTCGCAGCACTCCGCCTCTCTTGCCGAGAGTCGTGGCAAGCTGTGCAGGTAGGCACTAAAGTCCACCCTGCCTTCTCGCTCGCCACTCCTCCCGAACAGTCGGGCAAAATGCCGCTGAAACGCCTCGCACATCTTGCTCGGCTCGAGCAATTCGCGCCCCTGTTCGTCTACCAGAGACCGGATGGTGGCTCTGTTACCCCGCTGCGCCTCCGCCACCCGGGCCTCTCGTGCGGCTCCAACACCTTCATTCCTCAGAGCACGCATCCTTGCCCTGACAGCACACCCTTCGTGTTTAGCATTGAAGTGTTGGTCGAGGGCCAACCTCGCCGCTAAAACGTCGGATGCGATGCCACTTCGCAATGCCTCTTCTAACTTTATCACTAGCTCCCCCTCTTCTCTGTTCCTCTCTACAGCTAGTGCCCTGCTATACCTTATTGCTTCCGCCCTCACTGCTCTCTTGAGGGCAAACCACCATTTGTTGTTGACGATGGCTCCCGTCAAAGCCCTCTTTACTAACGTGCTAATCCGGTCTCTGAAAACCTGTCTCGACGGGAAAGACGCGTTTAGTTTCCAGTAACCGGGACCCTGCCTATGTGCCTTATCTATGTCTAGCGTACACGTCACAAGTTTGTGATCCGTGTAGCTGACTATGTGGAACTGTGGACATCCTAAACTATCTCTATCTCTTGTCCTACACACTATCCTATCTAGATACGATCTCGACGACCCAATGCGGTTGCTCCAAGTCCACGTTGGCACATTTGGGTGGTCGAGTCGGTACCTGTCAGACAACTGGAAGCGTCTGAGCAGGTCTATGAGGCCTTTGCATCCCCTTCTAGTTTTGTCACTCCCCACGTAGTCTAGATGCGTGTCCAAGGTAGCATTCCAATCCCCCACTAAAAGTAAGGGACGAGACGTTCCCAGGAATACTTCTAGACGTCGAAAGAAGTCTGACCGACCTGTTAAAGGAGGCACATAAACTGCCAGCAACCGAAAAGCGCCTCCATCGCTGCCGTCCACATCTAGGACAACCAGTCTACCCTCCGGGTCCGTAAATATCGTCTTTACTTGGAGATCCAGACTCTTGCGAAAAAGAACCGCCGTGCCACTACCGCCCATCCTCGGCAGACAGGGAGAAAAATAAATGTTAAACTGTCCGCCAAACATGGACTTTAGGGCCCGCGGTTCATGGAATCTGGTCTCACTAATGGCTATGATATCCAAATTGTGTGACTTGATGTCATTTAAGAGGTACCCTTGTTTCCAAGGGGACCCTAAGCCACGCACATTCACACAACCAATCTTCACCATGATTCTATTTATACGTGTGCTTTAAAGCACAAAACAAAAGAACAGAGTGTTACTTGCCGTTAGAAAGTTTTGTTTCCTCCTTGGATTTTTCACCAAGGAGGCTATTGTACAATTTCTTGCACAAATATTTCTGGAATCCCCCTACCGAGTTGGGGTAGAGGGATTTTATTGTGTTGTGTAATGCTGGTGTTACATGAATAATTTTAATGTGTTTTGGCGGTGTTGTACGTGGGTGGTTGTTGGTTTTGATATCGTTATTTGTGATGTTTGTTTTAGAGTTGATGTAATTCATCAACTCTGTGTTTGTACTGTCTATTGCTGTTAGCATTGTTTTTTTTATATTACTATTGGTGTTAGTAGTATTTTCGGGAGATGTGAATCTCCCTGCTTTGTTTGTGTTTGCATTTTGTTTTGTTTTCTTCTTACTGCGCTTCCTCTTTCCTTTCGTAGCTATTTTCCACTCCTCCCCACTCTCTTCATCGGATGATGGGAGATCTGAGGAGTCAGAAAGAGGTAACGGCAAATTTTGTGCGTCTGTGTGTGTTTCTGTGAATGTTTGTGTTGCTGTTTTTATTGATGTTGGCTCCTTGTTATTTATGTGTGGTGTATGTGATATGGGGGAGGGAGAGGCAGTCTTGGAATTTTCTTTTTTTTCTTCTGTTTTTGCAGTTTCTGTTGTCTTTTCTGTTGTGGTTATTGCTGATATTTCTGTTGTTGTTTTTTGCGTTGCTGGTGGTGTTGGTAGTAAGGTTTTTCTGTTGGGGGTATTTGGTAGTTGCTTCTGTTGTTGTTGTTGTTGTTGTTGTTGTTTTTGTTTAGCGGCCAGAGGGCAGTCCTTTTTCAGATGTGCTTCGCTGTTGCATAGGTAACAGCGAGGTCGCCTGCCCTCTACCACCACATACAGCTTGTGGTCCTCTGCCAATCTAATGTTTGGAGGAATTTTCTGTGAAGCCTCCTCCGTGATGTGGAGAAGGATTTCCAGATTTTTCCCTCCCCAGTTCTTTTCCTCTCCGACCGTAATCTCCAAAATATTTGCCTCCTCCATTTCCAGGCACACGGCCGATATCAGCCATTGGGTGTCCACCTCCGATGGCACATTTTTTATCATAACTTTGGTCACTCTCTGTCCTAGATAACTCGGTATCATTACCAAGTCATCTGTGCGGAGAGAGAGTGTCGAAAACTGTTTAGCTAAATTTTCATCCAGAAACCTTACTTGCACCGTTCCAAATTTCCTTCCCCAGGTGACATGATTCTGATAAGGCCAAATTTTTCTAAGACAAACTTCAATTTTATCTGTGCTAACATTTTCTACACGTCTGGTTTTTGTGTTTACCAGTTTATAAATGATGCACTTTTTGTTTTTCATTTCTATAATATCTTTTGGGATGTTTATTCTGACATCATCTCCTTCTTTCGTAAGAAGGGATTTTGTGTCTTTTATTTGTTTTTGTGTGAATGTCACTGTTGTTCTTTTTTCCTTTAGA
>NC_142943.1:10579480-10586980 GCF_046866305.1 Octopus bimaculoides
ATATATATATATATATGTATGTATATGTATATATACATATACATTTTTATATACATGCATTCATACATACATACAAAGTTGAAACGATCACCCCTTCCTTCCTTATTCATCTATCACACCTTCCTTTCTCATTCATAAACACAAGAGTATTATTATAGTAGATTATCTGGGTAACCATGGGAGCTATGAAAAAATACAAAGCCCAGCATCACCAGCGGATCATTCTACACATCTGCGCGATTCCACCCAGCTGTTTGACCGTGAATCCCAAGACAAGAAAGAATCCCCCATGTCAAATTTATTTGCATGTAAATATATATATATATATATATATATATATATATATATATATATATATATATATATATATATATATATATATATATAAAGTGAACTATATTTCCACTTAAATGTGGCTGACCCCTAGGGGTGGATGTTACTGTTGCTTTTAGCCCCAGGAGGACATCTCCTCCTGGAGCTAAAAGCAACAGTAACATCCACCCCTAGGCGTCAGCCACATTTAAGTAGCAATATACTTCACTTTATCGTGCAGTTACTGTTAATACCTCGTTTAGAGAATTAACATTGCTATATATATATATATATATATATATATATATATATATATGTGTGTGTATATATATATATAAAGCGTTAATTAGGAGGAAAGCAATCCAATGTATTACATCTTCAGAACAACTGACTTGTAAATAAGGAAATTTTAAACAATGATTTTGAGGTGTCTCAGGATTGCCTTCTGCCTGAAGAGCATACAATTAAGTGCAGGCTAACATATACTTAATATAATGAATTAAAAAAATATTTTTAATGAATATAAATAAATTTAAGACTTTGTAATCCTTTCTAGATTTTCCGTTATTATGTCTTTAAAATCAGTCGTATTGAAGCTTTTCTGGACATAGCAAAGTATTAGGTGAGGGAGATTTCGTTGCTATCTCAAGCAGACAATTAAGAGACCGGGAGGACTGTGTTGCTGCTGCTGCTGCTGCTGCTGCTGATGATGATGATGATGATGATGATGATGATGATGATGATGACGACGACGACGACGATGATGATACTTGTGGTAGTGCTGGTGGTGGTGGTGGTGGTGGTGGTAGTGGTGGTTATCATGATGATGGTGATAATGATGATGATGACGACGATGATGATGGTGGTGGTGGTGGTGATAATTATGATGATGATGAGGGTGATGATGATGATGATGATGATGATGATGATGACGGCGATGATTATTATGTTGATGATGCTATTGGTAATGATGATCTCGATAAAAATGACGCTGTCGACATCGGCGGAGACTTCAACGACGACGAAGCAGCGGCGGCGGTGGAGGGCGAGAAGTATGGTAGTGGTGGTGGCGGTGGTGGTGGTGGTGGTGGTGGTGGTGGTGGCGGGGTGGTGGTGGTGGTTTTTGTGGTGGTGGTGGTGAGGATGTTGACTCAAGCTCAGTTCCTGCAGTCAGCCGTAGGTCTTGTAAGTTGGGGAGTAATTAAAATGGGGAGAACTAATCAACGAGATTTATTAATTAACTTTGGGGAAATTTACATAAAGAGTTATCCAAGTTAATTACTGTCTGCTTATCAACAGATCAATCTTTGATAAATACATCTTGCTTAATTGGTGGTGGTGGCGACAGGGGCGATGATGTCCGTAGCGGCATTGGTGGTGGTGGTGGTGGTGGAGGTGGTGGTGGTGGTGGTGGTGGTGGCGGTGCTGAGGTTCTGGGTGATGGTTGTAGTGGTGGTGGTGGTTGCGGTGGTAGTTGTGGCAGTGGTGCAGGTTGTAGCCGTGGTGCTGGGTGTGAAGGTGGTGGTTTTAGTGGTGGTGATGGTGGCGGCGTTGATGGTGGTTGTAAAGGTCATGATGGTTGTGGTGACGGCTGTGGAGTTTGATGATGGCGCTGCGGCAGTGGTGGTGGTGGTGGTTGTCGTCGTCGTCGTCGTCGTGGATGTGGTATTTTGTAGTGATACTGCAGGCAGTATAATGCTGATGGTAAGGTGGCAGTATAACAATGGTAGTTTTATTTGTTGCAGCAGTAGTGGTTGTAGTAGGAGTCGTTGTGTGTGTTTTGCAATGGCTATAGTGCTAATGGTGTTGCTGAAGGTGTTGGTGGTATAGCAGAAGGGGTAGTAGTTATGTTTAGGCTGCAGTAGTGTTGATATGACAATTGTAGTATGAGGGCTAGTAGTAGAAGTGGTGGTAATTCTCGAGGTTGTACTTGTAGTAGCTTAATTTTATATATGTGTGTGTGTGCGTGTGCGTGTATGTGTGTGTGCGTGTGCGTGTATGTGTGTGTGTTTATGTATATATATATATATATATACACACACATACACACACGCACGCACACACACACATACACACACACACACACACACACACACACACACACACGCATATATATATATATATATATATATATATATGCTTTTATTCACCCAACTTGGTAAGAACTTATTTAGGAGATTTCAGAATCAGTCAGCTTACTATTGTTTACCAAACACTGAGGAATCATGTTCAGCATGTGCTAGAATGCAAATCCTACATGACGCTTGAAAATTAATCAATAATTACCAAAATGGGTACAGCTTTATGTAAGATTGATTATATTGAATGATGATGAAACGATTGTAAATGAAGTATTAAAATGATTTGCGAGCATCATGCTTTGATATTTGTCCCTATGCATTATCTGTAGATATTTGTGAAATTTCAGACAATTCGAAGGTTAGTGAAAAAGCTCTCCATTTGTCAATTTTCTGAATTCCTCTATGAAAATGGTTCATGCAGTAACATATAACTTATATATATATATAAAATCTAACTCACGATGTGTGTGAGTGTGTGTCGATTTTACCCTCCTTAGCGAAATTTGGTGAACGGGAATCTTTTGTATGGACCTGTAAGATACGTATGTATGCACATATGTATGTATTTATCTATCAAACAATTTATTTCTCTATATAATTATCTATATACCTAACTCCATGCCTGTGACCATCACGTATTTACGATATTATTTTGCTTGAGGTTACAAGCTTAATCATATACGAATCCTATACATATTGTAAATCAAAATAACCCAATAATGAGAACTAATTTGAAATAAGAAAGTCACAAACCCTATTCAGTTAGATTGAATAAATTATCGCGCATTCTTTATTGAATAAATTATAAAGCAATACGATGTGTATTCATATAGGAAATTTGATATCAAATAACATAGATAGTTATACCACCAGTGTTTGCCATAATATTTTAATATCCACACTGTCGTTAATTATATGTTGATATAATATTGAAATAAGGAAGCATTCTCCATGTCAAATCAGAAAGCTAATGGCTTAACTGATGACATATAATGGGCGCAGATGCACCTGAGGAGAAGTTAATACATACATGGATATTGAAATGCATGCATACACACGTACATATACACAGATGTGTGTGTATGTATCTTTATATACATGCACACAGATATCTTCACACATACACACATATACACATAGAAAAGGGAAGAGAGAAATAACCTTCTTCCTGTCTATCTATCTATCTATCTATCTATCTATCTATCTATCTATCTCTCTCTCTATCTATCTATCTATCTATCTATCTATCTATCTGTCCATCTATCTATCTATCTATCTATCTATCTATCTATCTATCTATCTATCTATCTATCTACCTATCTATCTGTCAATCTATCTATCGATAGATGTATATATATATATATATATATATATATATATATATATATATACATATATATTAAACTGATAAGAGTAGATTTTAGACTTTGATCTTAGCCACATACATACATACATACATACAGTAGATATAAATATAAAATATCACATTATGCTTGCAAATAATATTACGGACAATTTGAAGAGGACTGAATATGTGAAATAAAGTAAATTATCATTATATTTAAACTTGACTATTTCCCTGTTACTGATATATGTATATATATATATATATATATATATATATATATATATATATATATATATATATATATATAAGCTATCAATGGATAAGAAATCGAATGAATTTCGGAATGTGTTCAAATCTAATGAGAGATTTTTCACGGCTTTCGCGAAATAGCATGTTGTACAGGGTGCGGTAAACATTTCAACACCCTATGAACATGTGGACTATTCCTCATCTCAGTAGTATATCAACAGAAAAACATAACAAAATCTGTCTAACCTTACAAACGCCTCCCTATTAGTTTTATAAAATACGGGAGGTTTCTCGGGTACATTTACGGCTGGATTTACTCTTTTCATCCGGTAGTTGAATCAGGTTATACGTCTGTATTCTAATAACTCGGAAACCACAACTACAACTATCACTACCACCACAACAACTACTACAACAAATATAGACACAACAGCTATCCCTATAAACTTTATTCTGGTAGAATTCATTTTTTCTAATATGACACTTTACAATATTTCAATCCTTCTATTTAAATTGCCTCTTATTTTCATTAAAATATATTTAATTATAGCCTATATCACAGCAAAATTGTTAACACGAGTCTCTTTCTAGTTCCATATATAACTGAATAATTCTTTTTCGCTTCTTACTTCTGCGTTCTTAAAAGTGGATTTCTAATTTAAGATGAAATCTTTTAATACTGCTTTCACGCCTACTACAATTTAAAATTCTTCGGTGTCTGTTTTGCCCGGTTTAGACTTTATTTTCGACTTGGAAATACCATAATAGCTTTTGATAAAAGTTCGTCAGGTTAAATTGTTCTGTGCACTCAATGGTGAGTTTCAAACAAATACTATTACAGTAATCCCGAGCCAAAAATACAGCTTCAAGCGGGTAATACAGGCTGAATCATTAATTCTCAAAGTTAATATGCATGCTTAAGGGAGGAAAACTGATCTCTGCAGTCAATGAACAACTAAGGGTATATTTCGATCTCTTAGACCCCTTCATTTAAGCAGCATAATGTAATCTAAGCCCTCCGAGAAAAAAATTGCGAATATATTTTTCCAGTGTAATTTGAATATTTAAAATAGAATGAGCTCAAGGATATAAGCCAAATCGTCCAAAGGTATAAATTTGTATAACTAAATCTAAGTGTGATGTATTGAATATCTCACACACAGAAAATCTTAATTAATTGAAATTCACTCCTGAAACTCGATGTGAGACAGGACACCAAAACCTAGAGAAAGTGTTAGCGACTATCAAGGTAAAGGGGTGATAATTTTAATACATTATTACTTATTTCAAAATGAATTTACTCATTTAAGTGAAGCCAAGTCGGATATTTGCTATGCAATAATTTTTAGTCCATGAAACCTCATCAGTGTTGTGTCTATGTCAAGTGACAGATTTTCAGTGCTGATTAATTTGCCTTTTCTCAGTGTGACTCTGGCAGATTTGTCCAGCCCCATACTCATTGCGATGTTCTTGCTGGAGCTATGGACAATTTTGAGAATGCTTAGCAAAAACGTTTAAGTCATCCACGAACAGGAGATGGTCTATTGTTTGTTCATAACACCTATAACCCATGATGGTGATGTTTAACAAGTTTCTTAGCGGAGTCAGAGAAAGGCCAAAAGACAGGAGTGACAATGAATCACTCTGGAAAATCCCACTTTTTATGGGTATAGGGTAGGTTTTAATGATTTGTGACTTTTAATGTTGTATTGGTTTTCTGGTTTGCTATTTCGTGTTTAATATATTTTAGTAGTGGTGGAGATACCTTATTATTATTATTATTATTATTATTATTATTATTATTATTATTATTATTATTATTATTATTATTATTGTTATTATTATTATTATTATCATCATCACCAACATCATTATTATTAAGGCGGTGAGCTGGAAGAATAGTTATCACACCAGGGAAAATACTTAGCGGCATTTCATCCGTCCTTACATTCTGAGTTCAAATTCCGCCGAGGACGACATTGCCTTTCATCCTGTAGAGGTCAATGAAATAAGTACCAGTTACGCACTGGGGTCGATGTAATCAACGAGCCCCTTCGCCCCAAAATTTCAACCTTTGTACCTATAGTAGAAAGCATTATTATTCTTAGTAGTAGTAGTAGTAGTAGTAGTAGTAGTAGTAGTAGTAGTAGTAGTAGTAGTAGTAGTAGTAATACTTCGTATTGAGAAGGATTAATCAATCCTAAAGGCAGGACTAAAAGAAGCAGGCGAATCAGATAAAGGGAAGCGATACCAAAGATCTGATAAAGACAACAGCTCCTCTACATGTCTATCTATCTATCTATCTATCTATCTATCTATCAATCAATCAATCTATCTGTCTGTCTATCTGTCTGTCTGTCGATCTGTCTGTCTGTCTATCTGTCTGTCTGTCGATCTGTTTGTCTTGGCTGGCTCCGTGTCTACCTATCTCCATGTATGTGTGAGTGTGTGTGTTTGTATTTACGTAGATACTTGTCTCTATATGCACACACACACACACACACACACACACACAATGCAGAAGCAGGCACACATGCACACATAGACACACACATAGACACACATATATGCATATATGCATACACATATATACACATATACATGTACACTTATCTATGAAAATTTCTCTCTCTCTCTAACGCTCTCTCTGTCTCTCTCTCTCTCACTCTCTCTGTCTATCTGTCTCACTCTCCCTCCCTCTCTCTCTCTCTCTCTCTCTCTCTCTCTCTCTCTCTCTCTTTCTTTTTGATTTCTCTAAAGTATCATTTAGGATCTTACTGATCTTCCATTTTTCCAGGGGCCAAAGATATTATATATACCAACATAATATACATACATACATGCACATATATATATTTATGTATATGTATATATATGTCTACACACACACACATACACACACACACACACACACACACATTAATGGGGAGGGAGAGAAAGGGGGAGACATACAGAAAGATATAGATAAAACGTACATGTCCATTATATGTGGTGGTGCTTGTATGTGTGCACTTGTGTGTATGCGAGTGTGTGTGTGCGTGTGTGTATGTGTGTGTATGCGAGTGTGTGTGTGTATGTGTGTATGTGTGTACATATATACAGCAGGGGGCTAAACATTTCTCTCTTAATCTTTCTTGAGCACTCAACTACATATAAATACAATTTCACACACACACACACATACACACACACACAAACACACTCACACACACACAAATATATGTTGCGTGTGAATGTGTGTGTATATATGTGTATATATATAATACACACATCATGCATATATACACACATATATAAATATAGAGAGTGAGAGATGGAATGAATGAATGTTTATCACTTGTTGCATCAATGATACCCTACATGTTCAGCATAGAGACACAATTATATACGCACATTTATACACAAGCAACGTATATTCTTTACCCCTCTGGTGTATATTCAATTCACATATATTGCAAACTTGTTCCATACTTCAATCTCTGACAGACTAAGTGATTATTCCATTACCAC
>NC_142943.1:10594480-10596980 GCF_046866305.1 Octopus bimaculoides
CTTTTTACGTGCTACGTACTGTATTTATTTTCTATTTCTGACCGCAACGCGATGAGGCTGAAGAAACCAACATCGTTTGATCAAGCGGTATGGTGGATTAAAAACAAACAGCAGCGCACAAACATATATATATTTGAAAATGTACACGTACATACGCGCGCGCACACACACACACACAAAAACACACACACACACACACACACAAGCAAACAAACAAACAAATAACACATAGACACAAGGATACACTCACGTACACACATACATACACATATATTTATATACGCTATCAGAAGACGGTCTTCTGCGCACTTTCCGCCTCCTAAATTTATTCACAAGGCATCGGTTAGTGAGAAACAGTAACAAAAGATTCTCGCCTAAATTACTGCGCAGTTAGACCGAACCCGAAACCATGTAATCGTGAAGCGAAATTGTTATCTACGCAGGCATTCCAGACATGACCATCCAAGATTTTTATATATCACGTTGTACATTAACCAATATGCTATTCTTTTTTCAAGATCATTGCGTACATTGGAGGGAGTTTGTTTGCTATATTTAGCAAGCTGTGCGGCCAAATAGAGATTCACTCCAGTGTTCGTACGTGGTGCATTGATCTTCAGCCAAACCTCTCTCATATTATCGTACAACCGGCTTTAAAGACCGGTGGACACATTGGTTAATGTTATGCAGTACACTGTGTGTGTGTGTGTGAAGAAAATTAGTGGACAGTCACAGTTGGAACAACTTTGATGATAGGTCAGCTTGACCAAGGCTGGACACCAACAACGATGTTGGAATGAGACTACAAGCATTGACCAAAAGCTTGTAATATTCTTTAAGAAGACGTATCGTGTGTGAGAGGAAATATCAAGTGAAGTGAATGTAGAAATATAGAGACACGCAAACAAATAGGCAGAGAGACAGATAGACCAACAGGTGAGAACAAAGGCGGACACGGAGGTGGGCAGACAAGCGAGCAGAGGGCTGAAGTAAGGGATACATGGTTAGATGGATGGAAATTTTCATAGATAGATAGATAGATAAGTGGTTGGTTGGTTGGTTGGTTGGTTGGTTGGATGGATGGATGGATGGATGGATGGATGGATGGATGGATGGTTGATTGTTAAAGTGAACATACAATCCGAGCGAGTGGGAGACACTTTGTTTCTTCAGCCACCTATAAAATCTATATATAATTTAAATCAGCAAATATCTAGTTGGTCACAGCTGGAATGCCTTTGTGCATAGGTCATTGCTACCAGGGCTTAAACATCAACAAAGAGTGAACTTACCAAACACTGACAAAAGAATGTAATACTCTTTATAAAAACGGATCATGTGTCGGCGAAACACGAAGAAATACAGAGAGTAGAGAGGAGGCTGAATGGATAGATAAACAGATAAACATATAAGCAGACGTATATATATATATATATATATATATATATATATATATATATATAGGTGTGTTTTGTGGTAAGAAGCTTGCTTCTTGGCTACATGGTTCCGGTTTCAGTCCTATGTTCGTGGCGACATGGGCAAGTATCATCTACTATAAGCTCTGGTCGACAAAACTTTGTGAGTGGATTTGGTGGACAGAAACCGAAAGGAGCCCGTCATATGTGTGCGTGTGTGTGTGTGTGTGTGTGTGTGTGTGTGTGTGTGTGTGTGTGTGTGTGTGTGTGTGTGTGTGTGTGTGTGTGTGTGTGTGTGTGAGTGTGTGTGTGTATCTGTGACCACAAAGAAACAGACAGTAAAATGATAGACACAAGACAAAGACATGCTCATTCCTTGTCAGTTATTGGCCAAAAACATCACAATTTCACCTTTTTCCCAGAACCGATAAGTTGAACCATGCTTCAAAATCGCTGGCCTCAACCTTAAATGAGACAAAATTATTTCATTTTATTCTTCTTGTTGTTGTATGTTTCCTTTCTCGGTTATGGGATCTTCTACAGAAAGATCTTTACATTTTGCTGGAATTACACCTATTAATCTGGTTCCATTAGATTTCATGCTAATTATATTTGGCGTTTACACAAGAACTTTCCAACACTTTTCAATGTTCTAGCTGTCACTGATAATTAGTTTTTACAAAGCTATCATGCCATAATTATAAACCTGTCGTAATTATTATCATTTGTTTAACCTATTAGATTCCATTCATAGACATTCTCGCAATGTTGATGCTGGTGTTGTTGCTGCTGCTTCTGCTGCTGGTGTTGCATCTATATTCTATTAAGACAACATAATAACAAATATTATTCCTGAGAGCTTGAAATCTTTAGACTCAATTAAAAATTTCACAACGGCTCATTAATGACTTACGAAACAATCCCCAAGTTATACTTACCGAACAATTTTCATTTGTTGTTATTGTTGTTGTTATTTAACCCCAGAACAAGCACGATGAAACAGACGCATAATCGAATGTGCTCATTTGATCCAGCTTGTGCTTCTCTTTCCCTTACCACCAAATATATTATCAAATATATCATAG
>NC_142943.1:10601980-10607894 GCF_046866305.1 Octopus bimaculoides
ATCATACATACAAGCATGTGAATAAGATATGCATACAATATATACATTTCATATACCTCTGCGTGGTTTAGCTCCGTTTCCTATGGTAACTGTCCGAATACTTATTGATCAGACCGGGTATTATATACATACATACATCGATGCATTGAAGATACAGGGAGAATTCAGAAAAAAAAAACAAAAGACGAAGACAGGTGGTGTAGAAAACAAACATATGTATTAGTATAACGCTCGGGAATTGAAAAAGTGTTTAACGCTTCGAGTCCACGCTCTTCCACAGAAAGGAACACGGAAGGAAACAAGGAGAGAAACAAGGAGAGAAAAAAAATGTGTGTAGTGGTTAGCGATCTATCATGGCGAATGCCGGATAGAAGGGTCACATATATATATATGTATATATTTATGTATATGTTTATGTTAATATATATATATATGTATGTATATATATATGTATATATATATATGTTGTTGTACTTGGGGATGGTCATATTGCCAGTTTAGCCAATAAAAATACACGCACTGTATATTTGGCGTTAATTTGCTTCAGCTTTATATTACATTAATCTTAATTTTATTTCGGCCAGAGTTCTTTCGTCACACTTCTGTGACCTCATCAGTGGTCCTTTGTTTCCTTCCTTCTTATGTGTGTCTCACCTTGCTAAATATCAGCCATTTTCTATATATATATATATGTATGTATGTATGTATGTATGTATATGTGACAAAAACAAATTTAATTTGGTTGGCCCCGATAGTAGACAGTTTCTGAGACGTCGTAAAGGTGAAAGATTGCTCGCTAAATGCATGAAAAAATCAGTGAAGTTTGGAGGTGGGAGTTTAATGGTGTGGGGAATGATCTCTGCAGTAGGCGTTAGGATTTTCATTCGGACCCATGGTAATGTGAATGCAGCCATATGCAAAAACATCTCCACCTCGTCAGCCAATTTACTCTCTTTCTCTCTCACACACACACAATCACACGCACACTCGCGCGCGCGCTTCTAAATGTACCTGCTAATTCACAATTACGTTTATGTTGGTGATGAAAATATCGTGCCAACATTTTTTTTAAACGTTCTGGCGTTTTTTTTTTTTTTAAATAATAAACAATGCAAAAACCATTGAGGTAATATTTTTATTTAATTTTATTAGGTTTTATTGAATTTCAAAATTTCTTGATAGGATGCGGGAGTGGCTGTGTGGTAAGTAGCTTGCTTACGAACCACATGGTTCTGGGTTCAGTCCCACTGCGTGGCACCTTTGGCAAGTGTCTTCTACTATAGCCTCGGGCCGACGAAAGCCTTGTGAGTGGATTTGGTAAACGGAAACTGAAAGAAGCCCGTCGTATATATATATACGTATGTATGTATGTATGTATGTATGTATGTGTGTGTATATGTTTGTGTGTCTGTGTTTGTCCCCCCCAACATCGCTTGACAACCGATGTGGGTGTGTTTACGTCCCCGTAACTTAGCGGTTTGGCAAAAGAGACCGATAGAATAAGTACTAGGCTTCCAAAGAATAAGTCCTGGGGTCGATTTGCTCGACTAAAGGCGGTGCTCCAGCATGGCCGCAGTCAAATGACCAAAACAAATAAAAGAGAGTAAAGAGTAAAAGAGTATTTCCTCGAAGAAGGAAGAGTAACCTTGGCAAAAAACAAAAAAAAAAAACAAGAAATGCTTTTGCTATACGTTCACTGCATTTAAACGAGAGAGCTGAACAAGCTGACCCTTGGCGTGCACGCGCTGCTGGCCTCTACATCAGTGGCTAGGGCCTCAGAAACCCCTGAACAAGCTGACCGTCGGCGGCGTGCACGCGATGCTGCTTCCAAGTCAAATAGCCATGCTATAGAAACAGTTAAAAGCTATAGCGTCTCAGGAATATTTAATGCCTTAACCAAAATTAACAACCCCCGTACACTCAACGAAAATCTCCACAACTTAATACAGTCCATGTTAAATCTCTTCACCTATACAAACCGTGTTCAATGGACGGGGTGTCGTCTGCTAGAATATATATATATATATATATATATATATATATATATATAAATAAATAGATTTATTATCTAACGACACCAGCGCCCTTTTAAAGCCTAGCCAGGCTCATGGGCATGCGATAGTGTGAGGGGAAACATAGAGGCATAGAGAGGGAGACTGATATCAGGGAAGGGGAGGACAGAGTTGTCTAAGCGACAAATATAGAGTGGCCGTGGGAGAGTAACGTTAATACAGGTGTCATTCGGAGATATGCGCGTGCTTTCAGTCTCTTTCTCTCTCGCTCGCGTTGCTTTCTCTCTGTCTCTCGCTCTCTTTCTCTCTGTCTCTCGCTCTCTTTCTCTCGGTCTGTTTCTCTCTGTCTCTCGCTCTCTTTCTCTCTGTCTCTCGCTCTCTTTCTCTCGGTCTGTTTCTCTCGCTCTCTTTCTCTCTGTCTCTCGCTCTCTTTCTCTCTGTCTCTCGCTCTCTTTCTCTCTGTCTCTCGCTCTCTTTCTCTCTGTCTCTCGCTCTCTTTCTCTCGCTCTCTTTCTCTCGGTCTGTTTCTCTCGCTCTCTTTCTCTCGCTCTCTTTCTCTCGGTCTGTTTCTCTCGCTCTCTTTCTCTCTGTCTCTCGCTCTCTTTCTCTCGGTCTGTTTCTCTCGGTCTGTTTCTCTCTGTCTCTCGCTCTCTTTCTCTCTGTCTCTCGCTCACTCACTCACTCACTCACACACACATACATACATACACACACACACACACAAATCTCTAGACAACCGAACTATTCCTTTTTCACTGTTTCTGAGCAGACGATACAGAAGTTATCGTCTGCTAAAATACTCAGAGTCAAAACACTTCTCTTTTCACGAAGACGACGTTTCAAGTCAACAATTGAAGGTGAAGTACCTTATTAACTTATTTTTTTATTATTTACAAAATTATAATCACTCATGCATTTATCTCAAAGTTACAAAGACAAATTTCTAAAGGGGAAATTTCTATCATTTAGTATCTTATCCCTTTCGGTGTTGTAATTTTCCGATACGTTCAGTTTACTAAACCATCTACGGTTTAAACTGAAGGTGAAGTCCCTTACTGAATTTCGTTTTTATTATTTACAAAATTATAATCACTCATTCATCTATCTCAAAGTTAGAAAGACAAATTTCTAAAGGGGAAATTTCTATCATTTTTTTTATCTTATCCCTTTCGGTGTTGTAATTTTCCGTCACGTTCAGTTCACTAAACCATCTACAGTTTAAACTGAAGGTGAAGTCCCTTACTGAATTTATTGAAAAATATTCAACGGTTAGATTAATTTATTAGTTCACCGAATTAGTAAAGTCATGGATAATATTAACTGTATGTTCAGAGCTGTGTTATTTTTGCTCAAAAACAACAGAAATTGCCGAAATCTTCGGGAAGATATAGTTCTATATTTAAGAGATGAGGAATTCTGTACATTATTTACATAATTTATTTCAGTCGTCGGACTGCGGCTATGCTGGGGTTACTGCTTGAAAGGGTTTACTCGGATGAACCGACCCCAGTATTAATTTTATGCTATAAGTCTGTCACTTACTATTTTCAGTCTTGTTGGGACGTAAACACAACAAAACCGGTTGTCAATTGGTGGTGGACGGACAAACACACACACAGCACACACACACACACACACACACACACACACACACACACACACACACACACACACACACACACATTATATATATATACTTTATTTAAAAGCAGCAGAAATATAACAAAAGACTGTTACTCGGAGTTTCACATTCCCGTTCGAAACTCCGAATAACAGTCTTTTGTTATATTTCTGCTGCTTTTAAATAAAGTATATTACTCTACCTCTGGTATTTCAGTACTCTTTTTTCCACCTTGTTGCACATTTTATGTGCTTACTCCGGTATATATATATATCTTATTATATGTATTTATTTTCTCTAAGTTAATAATTAACTCGGACAAAATAAATTGGTTAATAGATACCAGGGTAGCAAAGATCACAAAATGACTGGGGTGTAACTCCTGTTTATGAGGTAGAAACTCCGTTATTTTGGGTACTTGAGTAAATATATAGATTTAGTAAATGAAGTAAAACGCATATGTTAAATGGATTCTTCCATTTAACATATGTGTTTTACTCCATTTACTATATATATATATATATATATATATATATATATATATATATATATATATATATATATATATATATATATATATATGACGGACTTCTTTCAGTTTTCACCTAACCAAATCTACTCGCTAAGCTTTGGTCTGCCCGAGGTTACAGTAGACGATATTTGCCCAAGGTACTACACAGTGAGACTGAACCTGGAACCATGTGGTTGGGAAACAAGCTTCTTACCACACATCCATGCCTGCGCCTCTCTATGTAGGTTTTACTTCTTTTTTTTTTTCGTTGCTTGTTATATTTAGTAAAAAAACGACTTAATATTCTCAGAGAATGCAAAGAACGATATTTCACCTTTTCACCAAAAATAAAGATTGTATTTTGGATCCATTCAACTATTTCGAAAATTTTGAGAATATCGTAATTACCAAACCAGTTCTATGGAACCATCTAATTAATTTTTTTAATATTTTTTAATAGTATATTGTATTTATTTTATTATATTTTATTGTTAATTTACATTAAAAAAAATTTTTTCACGAAGAAATTATATATTTGGAGTCATTTAGAAGATTTCCAAATATTAGAAAAAATTTCTCTCACGCAACCATTCTATGGTGCTAACCAAAATATGTTCCTAATTTAGCAAGAATTGTGATAGTTTTTTTATTTATTGTACAAAAAAATTTGTTCTACGTTTAGAATTTCTTCTAAAATATTGATGACAAATTGATATTTCTTGTAATTGTTTTTGTTGATGATGACAACGATAGCGACAACGACGATGACGACGATGATAATAAAGTAGTTGATCAGAATAACATGGATGCTGGCGATGGAGGTGATGATGAGAATTAGGAAGAGGGTTAGCAGGGGGAGTGTGTGGATGAAGATGACAGTGAGGTGGGTGGTAGTGGCAATTGGGGTTAGTGATGGTTGTCGGTGATGATAATTACGATGATGATGACGACGACGACGGTGACGACGATGGCAGTGGTAGTGGTAGTACTTTCCGTGGTAGTGGGGATATTGCTTATGATGATGAAGATGATGAAGATGATGACGATGACGATGATGATGATGACGAAGATGATGATAACGGTTAGCCCCAAGGGATCTGCGACCCAACATGTATAGCGTCTGCGCATATGTACATGATTAAATTGACCAGTAGGTGCTGTCATTGTTTAAAGCCTGTAGAATGTGATTTCAAGGAGGTTTAGGAGCAGTTTTTAGCCGCGTTGCTCGAAAGCATCTACGTCTGAGACAATTTAAATGATTCCAAAATCTTACCTGCAATTCCTAACACTCTCATGTAAGTTGTGTGAGTGTACACACACTCACGCACTATTAAACACACACACACACATATATATATATAAATATATATATATATATAAATATATATATAAATATATATATATATAAATATATATATAAATATATATATATATATAAATATATATATATATATAAATATATATATAAATATATATATATATAAATATATATATAAATATATATATATATAAATATATATATAAATATATATATATATAAATATATATATATATAAATATATATATATATAAATATATATATATATAAATATATATATATATAAATATATATATAAATATATATATATATAAATATATATATAAATATATATAAACATATATATATATATATAAATATATATATATATAAATATATATATATATAAATATATATATATATAAATATATATATATATATATATATTATATATTATATATATATATATATAT
>NC_142943.1:10615894-10625894 GCF_046866305.1 Octopus bimaculoides
GACCATCACAGACTGTGAGTGAGTTATGATGCGAACCCGTATATTTAATTAGACACTGAACTCCGCTTAACCCCATTGCCCTATGTCACATTGTAGCACAGATCTCTAGAATTTATTTCTACGTCTCAAAACTTAGAAACGAATGTAAATCGTTCGGCTGCTTGTTTTCGCAATTCGATGATCAAATAAATTCTTGATTCTTTATTAAATAACTTCACAGTATCGAAATTCTTCCAATTCACTGACGGTTCTAGAAGCAAAGATTTTTTTAAATTGTATTATTTTACAATTGATAAATAAAACAAATTTATTCAACGATAAGATTGGATTGGCCAAACAAAGAATATATATGATTATTGCTTTCGTACAATAAAAAACTCACTGTTAATTGGTAATCGATTCCTGGTTATCTCTATTGAATAAATCACCTGATATTTTTTGCTGTTCTTACTGTTATTTTTATTGTTTAGTCCCAGGACGGCTTTAACCAAAAAGATTTATGATGAAAAGCCGTGATTTTGATTCCTGCAATATATCTAGAACGCAGACATAACAAAGTGGTTAAGAAGCTTGCTTCGCAACCATGCGGCTGAGAGTTAGATCCGACAGCTTGGTATCTTGGGTATGTGTTTATCTTAACTTTGGGCCAATTCAAGCCTTGTGTGCGAATTTCTGTCGATAGAAACTGAGTGGAAGCCCGTCAAAAGGATGTAATTAGACAATCTTGTATTGATATCCTTTCGCTACACTGTTTCTACCGGAGAATGACTGCCGGATAACACACATATATCTGGAATACTCGGCAATTTCCGACGCTAAAACAGTGAATAGATCGGCGAGTTGATCGAAAACCTGAACACTTTTACGTCGAAACCAATTAGAAACTTTATCATCTTCATCTTAGCTATCGTCGTCATCGTCTTGGCCCTCATCCTCCCTCATTATTGACGTTGTGATCATTGTCGTCGTCGTCCTCGTCATCATCATCATCATCATCTAGGACAACAGTAGGGAGAAGAAATTTGAAGGAAATTTAACTACTATTTTTAGCGGCTCACTTGACCTCGTAAGGGTAGGTTTTCTTGTTATTCGTTTAGAGGAGTAGGTTTTGATTATTGCTTTCTTGTTTACAGAATAAGTTTAATTCAGCGCCACAGAGTATAGGATCTCCGTCTACTTACCACGTACTTTCTTGCATTTACCATATTTTGCTGCTATTAGCGCCAGCCTTGATGACTACCTTGTTATTATTAAATAATAACAAAAACGCGGTAGAGAAGTACAATTAAGGAACATACAAAAGAACATGAAAAAACACGCAATCAACGAACGCAGACATACTCAATCCTTTATCAGTCATCGACCAAATATTACAATTTCATTACCCTCCGATAATATTGTTCAGTTTGACGATATTAGCAACATTAGATGCTGGGGTATAAATGAGCAGACGAATATGATGAGAAAAAAAAAATAAAGTAAGGGCAATAACAGAAAAGACGAGGTCTGTAGATCGAAAAGTTAAAAGAACGAATTATGAGAAGAATAGGGGAAATATATAAAACGAAAGAAATAAGCAAGGAAAGTAACAGAAAAATAATAAACGACACAGAGAGATATACATGGACATAGAATGCGTTTCAACTATGCGATAGCAAAATTCCTTTCTTATACATTTCTACGCCAAATTACTTGTTTTTGGTGTTGTCCTCATCGTTGTTGTTGGTAATTGTCCTCAGTGCGTAGGCTTCGCACATCACACTGTTTAACATCAGCGCCTGGCTATCGCATGTCGCGAAACTTAAACTTACTGTTACTGCCGATTTAGAGTTTTAGATGGATATCTTATGCCTTAGAAATAAAGAAATCGTTGGAGTTCATTCATGTATTACTAATTATTTAAACTGTTCTGTTCCCGAAGACTGTGCACTTTGCATTTATTGTATTTCAAATTCCAGAGAGCAAAAGGTTTTAATTTTTTTGGGGCAGTCACTTAAATATAATTACGGCTTAGAGTAAAAATAGAACGTGTTCGCGAGAGAGATAGAAAGAAATAGAGATAGAGAAAGAGATAGATATATAGTGAGAGAAAGAGAGAGAGGGACAAAGAGAGAGAAGGAGAACGAGAGAGAGAATGGCAAAGAGAGTGTTACCAGGCTCAACCAATCAAGATTTTATCTATGACAGGGTACTTTGTTTCTTATTTATGACAGCATGATGACGACGACGATGACGACAGACGATGATAACGACGATGCTGCTGCTGATGATGATGACGACGATGATGATGTGGAGGAGGGGGAGTAGGAGCAGAAGCAAGAGGAGGAGGAAGAGAAGGATGGTGGTGGTGTTTTTCGTAGCGTGGTGTAGCAGTGGTGGCAATTTTGGTAATGGTGGTGCTGGTGATACAATGTTCAGGTGAAAGAGTGCAGGAAGCTGAGTCCTCTTTATTCCACTACACTTAACTGTTGTTGTTCATAATAATAAAACTTAAACCCGATTAAGAAAGATGGAATATTTTTATATATAAAAATATTTAAAAGTTATTTTATTTGTAGCAAATGTGCTGTAACTATAAAGATTTGTTTAATGGCTCGTGTATATGTGTGCCTATATAGCATATAAATATAATATAAATATAAATATATGAATGTATAAATATATAAATATTTGCATATAAGTATGTGTGTATATGCATATGTATATATATGTATATAAATATACACACATATACAGTCATACATACGCATGCGTGTATGTAAGTATGTATATATGTATGTATGTATGTTCTCCTCTTTTTAATTTAGAATACATTTTGACCGACCACGGTACATGGTAGCAAGGTTTTAAAGAAAAACATCTTGTTTTAACCATCATTACGGATGTATGTAAAGGCGGCGAGCTAGCTGAGTCGTTAGCACGCTGGACGAAATGCTTAGCGGTACTTCGCCCATCTCTACGTTCTGAGTTCAAATTCCGCCGAGGTCAACTTTACTTTTCATCCCTTCGAGGTCGATAGGGTAAGTACTAGTGAAACACTGGGGCCTTGTGCCTATAGTAGAAAGGATTATGTATGTTTGTGTGTATGTATGTGTTTATATGTATGTTTGTCATTATTCAGTTTTCTTTCACGATTTCTTGCCAATAGAGAAAGAGCCGGTTTCTAACCTACATCCAATTCAATGGAATGTCAACATCAACAACGGGGTATTTTTGCATGCATGTATGTATGTGTGCAGGTTTGTATGTTTTGTTTTATGTATGTATTCTCATTTCTATAGTTGCATTGCATATCTAGACATGCTCATATATATTTAAATGATAAACTTCTGGAACGTTTTGCAGATTTTTACAGTTCCTGTGATGGATAGGATTTGTAGTCTTCGAATAAAACCCGAATTAAAACGAAATTAATCTTTAGTAAAAGAAAAAAGGAAAAAAAGATGGACGGAATGTTTGCTTGAGTACTTAATGATTGAAGTTAGAATTAAATAAATGCTGTCGTACGAAGCAATGTCCAACACAAAAATATTCAAGATAGATAGATAGATAGATAAACAGTTTTACATCTATCTCTATATATAATATATAAACATATATATATGTATATCTATATATATGTGTGTGCGTGTATAATATGTATAAATATATATCTATATACATGTATACACACACATATATATATACATATATGAATACATATCCATAGACATGTATATATATATATATATATATATATTGTACACACGCACACACACATATGTATATGAAGAGAGAGAGAGAGGGTGAGAGAGAAAGAGATAAATACTGCTAGAAGGAATGATAAATAGATAGACAGACAGACAGAGAGATAGACAGATAGATAGATAGATAGATAGATAGATAGATAGCGAGATGGAGTGTGACTGAGATGGAAAAATAAGGTAAAACCATTTAGACAGACAGATAAGTAGCGACAAATGTTATACAGTTTGAAGAAAATGGGTCCTTCATTCTCCATAAATAAAAAAAATAAACAAATGTATACGCTCATATGATTGGTCAATTTCTTTTTAATAACAAGACCTAGATTTGTTTAGTCTGTAAATTGATTAGAAATTTTTCTCCATTGTAAAGGAAACGAAAATAGTTATGGCTTCGCAATGTCATTAAACCTACTTCCATCCTGGCATGCTACACAGTTATTCCATTGTCTCCAAATCTTCATGTGATAATTTATGGGATATCGGTGCAGAAGTTATGTGGTAGACAATAAATTGCTACTAAGTTTGTCAAAGATGTAGGAAATCTTAGGAAAGTTGATCGTCTGCTCAGTCATTTTATTTTTTCTCGTCTTTTGTGTGAAAATATTTTGTAGGAGAGAATGAAGTAAAGCCAGTGATATAACAACAGCGAAAGCAACAACATGGACATCAACAAGGAGCAGTGGCAACAACAATAATAATGCTTTCTGTTATTGCCTCGGGTGCAGAAGGTGGAGGACTTTTTAATGACAAATCAACAAAAATCATGAAGGTTTCACATGAGAATAACAGAAAAAGACGACATATAAAAACAAGCTAACACACGCACGCACACGCACACACACACACACACACACACACATATACATATATGTATATAGATATGTACATAGATATGTATACATATATGTATATAGATATGTACATAGATATGTATATATATATGTATATGTGTGTGTGTGTGTGTGTGTGTGTATACAGGGCACGATGGGTAAATTGTCACCATTTTATATTTTTAATTTCGTGCATGCGCATGGTTTGTTTTTAATTTTATCGATTACACAGTATGGTAGGGTCAGTTGGGCACCGTCTGTGATAAAAACAGCACCATGACGCAATTCTCTTTGGCAGAAATTTGGAAACGACATGCTGTACTGTACTATATGTATATGTATATATATGTATATATATATATATATATATATATATAATTAGTACTAGGCCTACAATGAATAAGTCCTGGGGCAGATTTGTTCGACTAAAGGCGGTGCTCCAGCATGGCCGCAGCCAAATTATTGAAGCAAGTAAAAGAATAAAAGAATAAACGTGTAAAACTATACATATATAAAATGGTAATATAAACACGAATATTACTTCTCTGATTATGAAATCTTATGTTTAGTGCAAGCCTGCACTCGTCTGCGACATATGAAGACTGCAGTGAACAGACCAATCTGATTTTACTCTGTTGCAATGGCCAAGGTGACCCAGACACTAGTATGTTAGTTTGAAATTTGTCTTCTAACAAAAGAAAGGGACAATAAAACTGAAATTGCACCCATTCTACAGTGATGTGCTATACAAGTGTTTGAAATGGAATTTATGATACATTATTTGGAAATAAATACACATCGATATATTCTGATCTGTTCCAGAGATGTAGTGTTCAATACCTCTGTATGTTTTTTTTTGTGGTGAGTAATATACAATAATCTGATGCATATGCAATTTATAAATTCAATATGTATGTAAAAATATACATATTGGATTGTATTGTATTGCCCATGTTAAGTCCACTGCAAGTAGAAGGCCTCAGAATGTTCTCTCCAGCAACGGTCCAGTGTGGAAACCGTGAATTCAAGCAAGAGATCGTACTGGTTTGATGAGCCTACTTCTGCCATACTGACGCAACATAGCTTAGAAAAGTCGATTACATGCATATAATATTCTTACATATCATAAACATATCTTTCGGACAATGATATCTGCAGTTTCCTGCAAATGCACATTCTTCAGCGAAGCGGATAGATCCGTAGTGAAGTAGTAACTCACATTTTGTTTCGTTGGAATTGGTCTAAGTTACCGAATTGTCGGAGCGTTAAATTGAAATTCACCAGTTAGTGCAGGTACACAAGCAGCAATATAAAATTAAACCCATCTCATTCCACCGGAGGCCTCACGTTTCGTGGAAAAGAAAAAAACAAAAAAACAAGAACGTCTGTATCTTTTATGACTTCTTATACGTAAATTGTTAAGTGGAGTCGCACAGCCTGGTGATTAGAGACGTTGGATTCTCGATCGGAGTATCGCGGTTTCGATTCCCTGACTGAGTGATTCGTTGTGTTCTTGAGCAAAATAATTCACTTCAAGTTCCTCTAGTCCATTCAGCTGTAAACGAGTGACCCTTGTTCGATGGAAATGTTATGACTTCAATCATTTATACACCATAGAAACCAGGTAACTGACCATGTGAGTCGAAGGACTCGACCAGTAATGTCCAGCAGTTGACTGTGTGAAGGCAAGCCAGGGGACTGATGAATTTGTACCAGACAAGAATCCAGAACGAAAACAGATGGAATAAATATTACGAAGCATCTCGTCCGACCTACCACCCGGGGTTTGTACTTTATTTTCTCGACCCCGTAAAAGTGTTTTTATTATTAATTTAAGTGAGGGTTATTAAAATTTGTTATTATTGTGAAGGGCCATTACGGGTGTTTAAATATAAATATGTTTAATTCATTACATAAAACTCGTCCTGTTTTGAAAATTGTAAATGGGGCATTCATTGATTTGCTGTCACCTGTTAATTTGTTTGTTTGATGGAATTTTGGTTCTTTATTACGATTATGTTTAATTATTCAGTTATTAAGCGGTATTTTTCTTGCTATACATTACACTTCGTGTATTGAGTATTCTTTTGATGTTGTGATTCATATTATGCGGAACGTAAATTACGGTTGGGTATTGCGACTTACGATGAAAAGTATTGTAGCCATGGCTAATCGGGCTTATTTATAGGGATGGCGTATCCCGGAATATATGAGATAATGTGTCGATTTTTAAAAGACAGCTGAGTTATTTTGATTACCATTAAAAAATCTCACTATATTGATGGTACTTATTTCGTTTTTAAGTGTGGTACTTATTCTGTCGGTCCCTTTTTCCAAACCGCTAAGCCACGAAGATGTAAACAAACCAATACTGGTTGGCAAGGGATAGAGGTGGAATAAACACAGACACAAACAAACCCAAACACACACACACACATACACACATATACGACAGGCTTTCTCACAATTTCCGTCTATCAAATTCCATTGCAGGGCTTTGGTCGGCCCGGGGTTATAGTAGAAGACACTTGCTCAACGTTCCGCGTGATAGTACTGAACCCGAAACCAGGTGGCTGGAAAGGGGTGCTGCTTTACCGCACAGCCATGCCTGCGCCTTTATGCATAAATACAACACTAGCCTTCTATGATACAGTTCTCCTACACGAACGCCAAACATCTGATAGATTTATCATAATATTATTTATTACTGTTTGTAGATACCATCTTGAAATTGTCAGCCAGTTTGCTGCAATGAATCAATCATTTGTTTGATGTGTACTTAACAAACAAGATTAAGTGGCTATATTTACAGATTATCACTGATGCAAGTTACATATATAAGGTTTTTGGCTTTTCATATCCGTTCTGATCTCTATCGATACTTCGAACAGGATTTTGATCGAGTGCAACGTGTTTTATTTAAGTTTCCGGTACATTAGTGTAATTAGTACATAAGTATAATTGTTATTCTGTTTTGTTTTTGATTGTTTGTTTCATTTTGCTTTTTTTGGCATTGGATCATCGTGGGGTATATTTAATTGGAAGTTTGGTTTTCGTGCTGTAGTATTAAGAACTATTAATCTTAGTGATGTACATAGATCAGCGGAGTTTTATTGGAAGGTAACTGAAAGTTTATGACTACCAATTTTATCATTTTCCTTAGTCGTTAGCAACATGAAACGGAAATCAAAACTGTTGCAAATAGTGCTCGCAAAAACTTTAACACATTACCGTGTTTACATTATCTTTCACTGTTTGGTTTGTTTAAGGCGGCGAGCTGGCAGAATCGTTACCACGCCGCATAAAATGCGTAGCAGCATTTCTTAAGTCTTGTTGCATTACGAGTTGAAATGAGTACTATTTCAGCACTTGGGGCGATGTAATTGACTTTTCCCACCCCCAAAATTTCGGACCTTGTGCTTATATTAAAAAAAAACATTAGTGGTTTCTCCAAAGCAGCGAGCTGGCAGAATCGTTACCACGCCGGACCAAATACTTAGCAAAATTTCTTCCGGCTCTTCACGTTTTGGTTTCAAATGCTGCCAAGGACAATTTTGTATTTTTTTCTTTCTGAGTGGATAAAATAAATACCAGTTCAGCACTGGGGTCAATATCATCAGCTTCCTCCTCCCCTGAAATTTAGTGGCCTTATGCCAAAATCAGAAAAAAAATTGGTTTGCTTATGACATAGTAATCTGTCCAGTTAAGGCTGCTACTATTTAAATTCATCTGGGATGACACCAAGACAGATTTCTAGTCCACTTATATTAGTCTATGATGATGTGAAGGTACATGGTTACGGTGTTGGATTCATGACCTTCCGCTACTTCAGCAATATAACTACACATGTGCTGTTGGTGATTATTTTTTTTTCCTTCTTCGGATTTTTCCATTTCCCCTTTCCGAAGAGCGCTATGATCGAAACGTCGAATGCTCTCTCTTTTTACCGAGCGTCAAGCTAATGCATTCCTTGCGCACGTCCTCTTGCTTGTTAATTTTATTATTCGTTTATTTGAATTGACTATTTACCGCAAACTCACACTGACCATGAACGCCCTTCCGGCTGTTTTGGAGTACCTGATTAATGAATTTTCGTACTCTACCCTTGGTTTAGGTTTCCTTTAAATTCCTTAAGAGTACGCTGTTTCTGCACAATTGATTATACGAACATATATATATATATATATATATATATATATATATATATATATATATATATATATATATATAGATATATATATATATTGAAAAGGTGGATTGCGTATATTGAGTCCACTGCAGGGGGAAGGTCTCGGCCCGATGTAGTGGCTGTGTATTTGAGACTGAGGTCATATTGGTTTGATGAGTCTACATTCTGCAACGATCCACATGGAGTAAAGTCGATTATATATATTATATGATGACATGTACTTTGATTGTATGCAATACACTGTATTATTACAGAAGCACTCAAGGTAGCGAGCTGGCAGAATCGTTACGTGCCGAGCAAAGTGCCAAGCGGTATTTCTTCTGGCTTCCCGTTCTGATTTCAAATGCTGCCGAAGTCCATTCAGCCATTTATCCTTTCGGAGTCGATAAAATAAGTACTAGTCGAACAATGTAGTCGATGTAAACGACTTAACCCTTTCCATAATGTTGCTGGCCTTGTGCGAAAATTTGAAAGCATTATTACGAAATCACTTTTATTTGTGTTCATATTTATGTTCACGAAAGAAAAATATATATACATACTATGAATTGTTGAAATGTACGCGACGAAGAGATGAACGTAATGAGATTCTATTCTCGGACGTACGTACGTGTACACACACACGCACACACACATTTGCCAGTTTTTAATTGCACTTTTAATATCCTGTGGAATACGTGTGTATAGACCCCCAATAGCGCCATGCTTTTTTATGCTCAGCGTATATATATGTGTATAATATATACATATATATAGTATATATATGTATATATATATATATATATAGTATATACAATATATATATATAATGTATATATCTATGATATATATATATAATATATATATGTATATATATATCTATATATATATATATATATATATATATATATACAATATATGTATATATAATATATATATATATATATATATATATATATATATATATATATATACAATATATGTATATATAATATATAATATATATATATATATATATATATATATATGTATATATAATATATAATATATATATATATATATATATATATATACAATATATGTATATATAATATATAATATATATATATATATATATATATATACAATATATGTATATATAATATATAATATATATATATATATATATATATATATATATATATACAATATATGTATATATATATATATATATATATACAATATATGTATATATATATATATATGTATATATATAT
>NC_142943.1:10633394-10641778 GCF_046866305.1 Octopus bimaculoides
CTTCCCTTCAGTATCAAGGTCTACCAGAATAATTTGGAGAAAGAATGCAAAGCTATTCAAACTTTTCTCCAAATTCATCATTATTGACTGCATCTCGTAGATGCGTGTAAGAATCCATCGTCAGATATTTTTGATCAGTTCTAATCTAACACAATTTTCTTAGATTACATCTTTGTAAACATACCCGCTGCAAAATGATAGGAAGGATTTTAACTTTGATGCATGAGGTGAAATAAATTGTCTCAAACCATGAAACGTGAGGCGTAGAAATTCATGCAAAAGGCAGATTTTGAAGAATTTCATTCGGTTTGTGATGTTCCAAAGTGATTTTAGCTTTATAGTAGGAATATTCTTTGTAGCGAATCGCTCATAAAAGGAAAGGCTATGTTTGAATTTGCAACAAGAAAATTTGACTTTCGTAGTGTTGCCGCAAATAAAATGCATCAGTTAGTGAAAACAGAGTATTGGTTTATTGTAATTTATTTAAATGGAAAATGATATTTCACGGGTGTAAGTTCAAACGAAGAAATATAGTCTTATCATTTATGAATGATTCGCTACATATTAATATAAACGGAAGTTACAGAGAAACTGAAACAAATGCGATTTTAAATAGATATGAAATTGCAAGGATAAAGAAAGACGCAAACTGAGACTGCAAACTGAGAGATTGGAGATATAAAATGTAAATAATAACAAGTGAACCTGAGAAAAGGGAAATTGTAAGAATGTATGATAAAAGTGGGCGAGATAGAAAAGAAAGGAGAACAATAGAAGTGACAGAGAGATAGAGAGAAAGAGAGAGAGGGGGACAGAGAGAAGGGAGAAAAGGATAGGCAGTTGATTGGAAGAGGTGATGATTGAGGGGCAGAGATAATGAGAGAGATAAGGAGGTGTAGGACAAAGAGCGAAAGACTAGAAACAAAAGAAAAATATATAGGGCCCAAAAGATAAGCAGAGAGAGAGAGCGAGAGGGAGCGTATAGGAGTGAGAAAAAGGAGGATATATTAGTAGAAAATTTGTAAGAGAAAAGGGGACAGAGCGTAAAATGAGTTTAAAAAGAAAAAGAGAAATACCGACAGTAGAAGGACACCGAAAGATTGGACGAGAGAGAGAGAGAGCATGTGTGTGTGTGTGTGTGTGTAAACAGTCTGAATGCGGCAAAACTTTCAATGATGAGCAGGAAATGAATTAAAAGATGGGGTTCAACCCGATTGTAATTACATACTAAAGATCTGAGAAGATACACCAACGCATATTTTCTAAAATATACATTATATATATACAAGCACAGACACTATTATATACCCACACACGCACGCACATATACATATCTGTGTATAAACTTCCACCACATGCGCCCTCTGGTGTGCTTCACGTCTTGGTAGGCCAGTTTTGTCGCGAGCTGACACGACGCTCCCATCTCTGTTTATATCTGTAAGTGTATATGTGCGAGTCTGTGAGTGTTTTTGTATGTGTGTGTGTGTGTGTGTGTGTGTGTGTTTCGTTACATATACAAAGATTAGGAATAACTCAATATATACCAGATTGAATACTGGCAATCATATTTTTATATAATAATGAGGATGATGATGATGATGATGATGTCATTGACTTTATTGTCTTACAGCTGTTTCTGTTATAGGACGCAGTTCATTGAGAGTTTTAGTGTCACCTTATCGCTTCCTCAGAGCAGTTTCTAAAATGACATGCATTTACATAGATATGTAAAATATTCAGCTCTGAATTCATTACTCCCTATAGCAGAAACAGCAGTAAGTTAATGAAGTTGTTTACATAATTTCTGTTTCCCTGTCATTTACTTAATTTCATATTATGCTTTGTACTCGTCTAACATTTTATTCTGAAGTATGTGTATATTGAAGTCGAATACCAGATTATTAGCATCGCAATGCCAAGGCGAAATCTTTATATGTGTGCGCGCGTATGCTTGTGTGTATAGGTGGTTAATGTTTACTCAAACCGAGGTTTATAAATACCGAGATTCTGAAATTAAAAATTTAGCATTAAACATTTAATGGTTGACAAGGTATTTTAGATGAAAAGGCTGAGGATAAAAGACTTAATATGTTAAAATCAACGAAATGTACAGTGATAGACGAAGAGGCAATGAGGTGAACATGAAAAGAAACGAAAGGGAAAGAGAGAGAGAGAGACGAATGAAAATATATAGCGGGAGATGTAAGAGAACGAGAGGAAAATGTGGTCCTTTATACATTAAGCTGCGTTACAGGGAATCACACACAAGGATAGTATAGCGAGAATATTTCCTTTGTACAATGCCTTGCCAAAGTTCTTGATAAAAATTCTTAAATTCAAATTTAGAGCTATAATATACTCATATTTTTAAAATGGCTTAAGCGAAATTAAAAACCTGAGTTGGAGTGAGAAAGAGAGAGAGAGAGAGAGAGGAAAGAAAGAGGGAAATAGAGAGATAGAAAAGGGAGAATAAAAATATTATTATTATTATTATTATTATTATTATTATTATTATTATTATTATTATTATTATTATTATTATTATTATTATTATTATTATTATATGTTTGGCTTTTGCTTTGTATTTGTTCAAGTTAACTCCAAGTCTCACTCAGAGATCTCAAGAGACAGCAAGCTAGAAGTTCAAGTTGCTGTTATTACTAGGGTGCCATATGTTTGGTTTTGCACGAAGTATTGTTCTAGAGAGTGCCTGTCAAAATATAAGTAAATTAGAAGTTCGTTTTAAAAGTAATTTCATTATAAGATGATAGTCTGATGTTAAGATGTCAGTAAAAGTTGTTTGCTGTTATGTACATTTAAAAGTATTTTGACACTGTTTACGGATTAAAATATTTTGGTGATTACATAGTCAATATTTTACGTAGAATATGGGCAGTTCCCATGGGCACTATTTTTTGAATTTCTTCCATTTTTGGATTTCCTGGTATCAGAGCTAGATATCAATCATCCCCTTCTGCTATCATTCCTTGGGCACCTATGACAACAGGTATTGTTTTTGTCCTGAGGTTCCACATGTTGCCAATAAGATTTTATACTTGTTCAGTTTTTTGTAGGTCTTGCCAGATATAGTTATGATTGGGACAGTCATATCGATGAGGAGGCATGATTTTTGGCTCAAATCCTTCAATAGAATGTTTGGCCTAATTGCATCTATTTTTCTGTCAGTTTGAACGGTGAATTTCCAGAGGATTGAAGTGTGGTCATTTTCAAGCAATGACAATGGTTTGTGCTTCCATCAGATTTTTTTTTTTTTCATGGGGTAGGTTCAAGTCTTTGCAAATTACCCAGTGCATATACTGACTGTGCTGCTCTATCATGCCTGCTGAGATACTGTAGGCGCAAGAAGACTGTACATGGAGACAACATGATCGGTGGTTTATTATTATTATTATTATTATTATTATTATTATTGCTTAATAAATCGTATGGTATACATCTGGTAGTTTGCGGGTAAGGCACATTCATTGCCTCAGTGTTCGTTAGGTATTTGATTAATGAGACGGAATATGGACGATACGAGAATCTCTGTTGATCTCTATACATTTGTTTCGACCCATCCTGCTTCGATCCTTCCCGGGTTGGATGTACTTAAACCGGATGTTCAGGATCCCACCCACGGAGTATCGATGTTAGATGGGCAGAAACGATTGAACTGATCAATAAAGATACTCGTATCTTCCCTATTCCGTCATATATACATACATACATACATACATATATATATATTATATATATATATGTGTGTGTGTGTGTATGTGTGTGTGTGTGTGTGTGTTTTGCTTTCTTTTGAATGAATATAAACTATGTGCTTAATATATACCTATTGTTTTAAGCGAATTTCATTCCCCTGAAATACTTGGTATTGAACCAGAATTTCCTTGGATACAACCATCCCTTCATATTAGAGGTTAATACATTCTCTCATTAAATTTACACACACACACACACACACACACACACACACACACACACACACACACACATTCATTCTACAAAAATTTTTCTAGGACATGAAATATGTTTCTATTGAACGTACAGTTATAAAAATATACACCCGTCCAGCAACGTCATTATCAGACATCAGAGATACCACTTAGTAAAAAAAAAAAAAAAGTTACTAGTTGTACATCCACCCTAATAATTCCAAAATTCTAAATCAAAATATATCATATAAAGCCAAAATATGTAGACTTCAAATGCGAACTTTGTGCGTGTAAAACCTTACAGTGAAAATTACACTCCACTGGGAATGCTATTACAGTGTGAATAAAATCAATAATATTCTCTTACTAATCTGTCTGACACCTCCCGATGAAGGTGCAGCAAATGTGTATATTTATTTCTATATTAATTACTATAACAGCTCTTCTCTGACTTTTATAGTTAATTTCAGACATACGGCGAGGTCATATTTGAATTCCCAGTAGTTCGACGGTGTGAGCTTGGTTTGGGCATTGTCTGTGTATATAAAACGAATATATTTCTCTAATGGGATTTTCGACGATTGCCGATGATGGTAAAGTGCAGGT
Source organism: Octopus bimaculoides (assembly GCF_046866305.1). NCBI lineage: Eukaryota > Metazoa > Mollusca > Cephalopoda > Octopoda > Octopodidae > Octopus > Octopus bimaculoides. The sequence continues at coordinate 10,637,945 of NC_142943.1, forward strand.
GATTATGAAACGTTTTGGCACAGCCGTTCTGGCGCCACCTATTTGGCGTCGCTCATTCAACGCTGACTTATTTGATAAAAGTCATTTTATTGTTTCTCTGGCTTTTATGTTTCTCTCGCTTTTCCCTTCCCCCATCTCTCCCCGCGCTCTCTCTTTCTTTGTTTATGCATATGAATATATTTTTTGCTTTCACGTTAATGACGTTCATTTAATAAATTGTAACGTCGCTCTCACTTTCTGTCTATCTTTGTATATTGCAACACGTGCTGCTGTGTGCGTGCGAGTGTATGTTTGTGTGTGTGAATTGGTGAAGGCACGTGACTTAGTGGTTAGAGTATTCGGCTCACGATCGTAAGTTCGTGAGTTCGAAACCATGCAGAGAGTTTTGTCCTTGAACAAGCCACTTTATTTCACTTTGCCCCAGTTCAGTCAGCTGACAAAAATGAGTAGTACCTGTGTTTCAAAGGATCAGCCTTGTCCCATTCTGACTCACGTTGAATCTCCCTACGAACTACGTTAATGGTACACGTGTCGGTAGAGTCCTCAGCTACGTGGCGGTTAACGTCACATGCAGGTTGCTTCGTTGATCGGATCAACTGGAACACTTGGTAACCAACGGAGTGCCAGAATATGTGTGTGTGTGTGTGTGTGTGTGTGTGTGTGTGCGTTTGCCTCTCGTGCTAAAACGTATTGTCGTTAAAACGGCTTACCTGCCCAATCAGCCGTGCCTAATTATCAATGTCCAAGCCGCAGCACCTGAAGGTCTCATTTTAGGTACTGGTGGACATTTCAACAAACGTATGTCCACTAGCAACCTAATTCAAGTCACGGCCGGGATAGGGGGGGGGGAGGAAGAACAAGATGCCGAAAAAATACCTTTTATCTTTCAGCTTTTATCGTTTACTTGCTTCAGTCATTAAACTGTGGCCATTCTGGGGCACCGCCTGGAAGAACATTTTAGTCGAATGAACCGACCCCAGTGCTTATTTTTTTTCTCAAACCCAGTATTTATTTTATCGGTTAACTTTTGCCAAACCGCCAGGTTATAGGGATGTAAACACACCCCCACCGGTTATCACGCGGTGGTGGGGGTCAGACACAAAAACCACATGCGGGCACACACACAAGGACGCACACACACACACACACACACACACACACACACACACACACACACACACACACACATTCAGTTTCCATCTACGCAATCAACTCACAAGGCTTTGGGCAGTCCGAGGCTATAGTAGAAGACACTTGGCCAAGGTGCCATGCAGTGGGACTGCACACGGAACCATGTGGTTGGGAAGCAAGCCTCTTACCACACAGCTGCACCTGAGCCGTCATGTTTAATTTTAACATGCATTCACTTATGCTTGGATGTGTGGTTAAGAAGTTAGCTTTGTAACTACAAGCTTTTGGGGTTCAGCATGCATTCATACATAGATACATACTTGCATACATACATATATGCACACATACATGCATTCATATATACATGCATACACACACAAGTAAATACATACGCACACACACGTACATCCATACATGCATACATACATATATACATACATACATACATGCTTACATGCATACATACATACATACATACATGCTTACATGCATACATACATGCATACATACATACATACATGCTTACATGCATACATACATACATACATACTATATATGTACACACATACGTACAAACATAGATACATAGATACATATATAAATACATTTATACATACGTTCGAACGTACATACATACATTTATATATAAACGGTGGCTGTGAACTCATGGGAGTGTATGACCATCCTTGACAAATTATATTATCCTAGATATCAAAGACAATGGCTGTGAGCAATGATACGAATTCAAAGTCAATAATAGCTTACACAGTATAGCCAAGATTCCCACCTACAAAACCAAGTAGTCCACAACGAAGTAAGAACTTGATCTTCCGCTTAGCAATGAGGCGGATATTATTTTGAAATTTCTTTGTCATGGAGAGGTGGCTAAAAAAGATTAGGGCTCTCTTATTCCTGGCTGTTGGATGAGCGTTGACCACTGCGGAGACCGAGGTCAACCGTCCTTTGAATGTTTGCAGTTTTCATCTACCTACAGTATCCAACGAAAGCTGCCCTCCTTACCAAGCTCCATGATACAGTTACCAGTTCAATCACCGACCGCTCAGAGAAGCTTCTGGTAGAATGAATTGCGTGATGGTGCTGTTTTTCTCACAGACGGTTCTTAACTTACCCTAGTATACTGTGTAGGCGACAAAAAGAAAAACTGCACATGGGCGAAATTTAAGAATATAAAATGGTAACAACTTACTCATCACACCTGTATATATATATATATTTATATATATATATATATATATATATATGTATATATATATATATATATATATATATATATATATATATATATATAGATATATTTATATATAAACATATATATATATAATATATATATGCATATATACATGCGTATACGCACATACATGTATACGTATATACATATGCATATGTGGGCACAGGACGTCCACAGAACGTAAAGAATAAAAAAACAACGTAGTTCGAGGACATGGAATATGAACTTTTTGCGAACAACGAAAGAAAGAAATGGAAAACAAGACAATCAACACAAATAACGACCCTTCATTAGTTGTCGGCTGATCTTCTAACTAATCCGTATTTGGAGCAATTCACGACAATATACGCCTTCGATAAAACAGTTGCTCCGGCAAAGCAAATTAAAAGGATAGAACAGTGGGAGAAGAGGAGATAAAAGAATAAGGGAAGGGAAGAGAGAAAAGAAAGAGTAAAAGTATAGAGTAAAAGGATAGGATAGTGGGAGAAGATGAGGTAAAAGAATAAGAGAAAGGCAGAGGGAAAAAATGAAAGAGTAATAAGAAGAATAGAGTTGCAACAAAATTGTTAAGATAAGACTTACTTGGAAAAGGATGCGTAAGCGTTCAATCCTATAATAATATAAATAATATTATATATATATATATATATATATATATATATATATATATATATATATATATATGCATATATATACATACGTATACGTGCATACTTACATGTATACATATATACATAGGCATACGTGGGCACAGGTCGTCACAAAACGTAAACAACAAAAAATACGAAGTACGAGGACATGGATTATGAACATTTTTGTGTGAGCAACGAAAGACACAAATGGAAAAAAACCCCTGTAGATCAGGCTAAGAACGGAAGAGTCGATCAGAGTTATGCATCATCATCAGGGCCAGCCGAGGGCTAAATAACAGCAAAAACGACATTATATACATTTTTTTGAAGTAAACTAAAAGAATCAATATTTTAAGAAATGATAGATTGCTTGTGTTATGGGCTGTTGTTGTTAAGTAAGAACTTTAGTCGGCTTTTTCAGAGTCTTGGGAATAATTGTGATTATAAATCAATAAAGTAGATTTTTTTGAAAAAGATATTTGAAGTTCTGTTTTTCTTTTTTTCTTTTAAGAGACATAATATACGTTTTCTACTCTAGGCACAAGGCTCGGAATTTTTGGAGAGGAGACCAGTCGATTAGCTTTTATATATATATATATAAATATATATATATAATATATATATATATATTTATATATATATATATATTTATATATATATATATATTTATATATATATATATATATATATATATATATTTTTATATTATATATATATATTTATATATATATTATATATTAAATATATATATATATTTATATATATATATATATTTATATAATATAATATAAAATATATATATATATCCTATAAAATATTTAT
>NC_142943.1:10642278-10692278 GCF_046866305.1 Octopus bimaculoides
TTTTTTTCTTTTTTCCTTCCTGTCTATATATACTCTTCTCTCTCTCTCTCTCTCTCTCTCTCTCTCTTCACAAACAATCGCTGTAGGTTAAAGATAAGTCTACGGAATAGTAATCCTTTCAATATTCGAACAGACCATCTTAAACTAAATAATATAATTCTTAAAATACACCGAAAAGTAGAACAAAAAAATCAAAGACAAATCAATGCGAAATAAATAAATAAATAAATAAATGGATAAATTTCTGCATACGTTATGTTTTCTATAGTTTCTACAAGTTTCTCCTATATTGTATGAAAGAAAAAAAAAAAGAAAAAAGTCACAGATTAAAGAGTTGAAACCAAGATAAAAATCAGGGGAGACAATAATACTAATACTACTAATAATAATAATAATGATAATAATTGAAATTTTAGTAGCCATGAGAATTCAACAAACGAATATACTTTAGACGATAATGGTTTGTCGAAATACACACCTGTGTGTGTGTGTGTGTGTGTGTGTGTGCATGTAGGTGTGTTTGTGTGTATGTGTGTGTGAATGTGTATGTATATGTGCATATGTATGTGTGTACGCGTCTAGATATATGTGTGTGTGTGTGTGTGTATTTGCATGTACGGATGTATGTATATAGGTATGTGTGTATATATCTCTCACTATATATATATATATATATATATATATATATATATATAGGTTTATATGCGTGTGAGTGAATATTTGTACGTGCATATATATCTGTGTGCGCATCTAAACATATGTATGTGTATATAATTGTATGTATGTGTGTGTGTATTTATGTATGTATATTTGTTATACCTGTTCATGTCTGTGTTATTCGTATGCATGCCACTGGCCAGTCTGAAGTCTTTCAGCTCATTTTCTTTTTATATATCTGTATACATGGTCTGCGTATGTGGGTGTATTTGTGTTTATGAAGTGTTATACGTGAAAAACAGTCGAGCATTAATCAAAAGATCATTGAAAGCGTTTAAGTAAAGAGCCAAACATTTTTACGCGGAAAAGGTTGACAATCACTTGCAAGTTTGTGCCGTTCGCAATTTCACAGTCTGGCGAAGCCAACAAACAACAAAACTTTGAAGACACTCATATCTTTGCGAATATATATATATATATATATATATATATATATATATATATATATAAATATCTGTTTGTGTGTGTGAGCGGGGTGCGTGTGTGAGTGTGAGTGTGTAAGTGTGAATGTGTTTGCGTGTGTGTGTTTTTGTGTAAATGTATGTGTGAGTGTGTACATGTCTGAGTGTGTGCATGTGTTGAAGAGACAGAGTATACATATAATATATGTACTTATATACACATGTATACGTATAAGCAAATACAAAAAAGTGTGCGTATATTCACACATACATACATACATACACACACATACACAGCGCGCACGCATACACACACACACACCATACACACAATCGCAGACTAGGTAACGCTTAATTGCATACCAAATGACCGAATGTTTTCATAATACTGTTAATTGCATACGCCAATAAAGTCAATTTAATTAAATGGTCTAACAGAATAAAAAGCATTGCAATTTTTACTAAAGTACTATTTTAAAATGTTATGAAATATAATATATTAAACATTGAAATGATTTCATTTCAATTGATTTAATTTCCTAAAGCTTCCAATTTCATGTCCTTGAAACCGCAGTCACCAGACGTTTCGTTTTACAAACAACTAATGTCGAAAGAGCCAGATAGGCTTGCAATTTCAGTGAGTTAAGACAATGGAAGCTCCTTTATTTTATCTAAGGCATTGTTAAAAGCTTAAGTAGGTCGCTTTGCAACTGCGGTTGCTTCGGGTACAATCCAAGTACGTGGGATCCTGGGAAAGTGTCTTCTGCCATAACATCAGACCGACAAATGCCTTGTGAGTGCATTTAGTAGACGGAAATTGTGTAGACGCCAGTAGTGTATATATATATATATATATATATATATATATATATATATATATATATATATATATATATATATATATATATATATATATATATATATATATATATATATATATATATATATATATATATATATATATATATATATATATATATATATATATATATATATATATATATATATATATATATATATATATATATATATATATATATATATATATATATATATATATATATATATATATATATATATATATATATATATATATATATATATATATATATATATATATATATATATATATATATATATATATATATATATATATATATATATATATATATATATATATATATATATATATATATATAGATAGATAGATAGATAGATAGATAGATAGATAGATAGATAGATAGATAGATAGATAGATAGATAGATAGATAGATAGATAGATAGATAGATAGATAGATAGATAGATAGATAGATAGATAGATAGATAGATAGATAGATAGATAGATAGATAGATAGATAGATAGATAGATAGATAGATAGATAGATAGATAGATAGATAGATAGATAGATAGATAGATAGATAGATAGATAGATAGATAGATAGATAGATAGATAGATAGATAGATAGATAGATAGATAGATAGATAGATAGATAGATAGATAGATAGATAGATAGATAGGTTTCTTTATTAGCCACACAGGGCTCAACACAGAGGGGACAAAATACAAATGTAGAGTTTTTCTTTTCGAGGGGGTCGAAATCAAAGCAGAAAAAAAAACAAAAGTGGGGACAACGATGAAAAGAAAAAAAAAAAAAAAAAAAAAAAAAAAAAAAAAAAAAAAAAAAAAAAACATCGCAAAACGTTTGGGGTATTTACAAAAAATACGAAATAATACAAAAAATTCCCAATAAATGGGGAGGTTATCCGTGGAAAGAAAAACCTACGAAAAGACCACGGTAACCTCGGTCTTTAGCGTCACAGTTTGTTAAATAAAATTTCTCTGTTTACAAAATTTTAAAACGTTTTATAGAATCATGGTCAAGGTGGCTTCGTCATTTATACGTGCCATTCTTGCTACATGTATCCATCTTTTTTCGAAACATTTGCTAGACAACACTTGCCTCTCTACTCTCACCTTCCTTTTCAAGTGATACTTGAAAAAGTTGATGAGAGATTGACCAGAGAGGAAAGTATTTGTCTCTAATCCTTTCAGACGCGTCCACCAGATGCATTCTTTGGCCATAGCCACAAGTACGATAAATACAGCTCTTCCTTCCCGTTTAAAGGAAGGAGGCGTGACGATATTGACGATAGACTCGGTTGATAAACCGACTCGTCCCACACGCGACAGCAGTCGTTCGACATAAGCCCACAGCCCCGAAATGGTTGGACACCGCACGAGTGCGTGCAGAACGGTTTCATCGCTCTGACCGCATCTCGGGCAGGTCGGCCCCACATTTCGCGAGCCGTGTCTATAGAGCTTATCCCGAACGGGTAGCGCCTCTCGGTAACACTGCCAGGCCAGGGATCTCTGGAAGTTGTCCATAGGTCCCGGCCCGAAAGTCGTCCTGAACAGGCGGGTCAGGTATTCCTCGTCGACGCCCAGGTTCGCCCCGAGATCGTCGTCGTACCTGCCCTCCACTAATCCCCTATAGAATGACTTCGTTGTGATGCAGCCGCTCAAGGTCGACCCGGGACGGCAAAGTTGTTGCAGAGCAACGCGACACTCACGGTGCCATTCGCCATTCCTCGGCCTCTTTTTGATCCACGACTGCAGCTCGGTCATGGAGACGAGCTGCGGGAAAGCGCGTCGCACAAACGGCGACCACACCTGCTCACCGTCGTCTACGTAGAGCCGGAGATGTCGCAGTCTCAGCGCATGTCTGCGCATCATCAACCACGGCATGCCCAGCCCTCCTTTCAGCGGGTGTTGGCAACAAACGGATCGCCTCACCATCGGAACGCTTCCTTTCCACAAAAAGCGGAAGAGGATGCGCTCCATTTCGGTGATAGCGCGATCGGGACAAGGCACGACGGTCAGGCGGTATTCGATGACGGACGCGATGTACGCGTTCGCCACCTCCGCCCGACCTTTTAGGGACAGCTTCCTCTCGGACCATTGCCGGCAGAGAGTGGCCACCCTACTCGTTATCTCGTCCCAGTTCTTCTCCGTTTGCAGGTCCGGACCGAACCAGACTCCGAGCAACTTGACCGGACCGTCCGTCCAGCGTCCCACTACTGAGGCGCTGCCGGACGGTATGGGCTTGCTTCTCCAGGTGCCGAGCAGCAAACCCACCGACTTATCCCGGTTGATTTTCGCTCCCGTCACCGCTTCGTAGTCTTTCAGCGTCTCGCCGACAAGCTCGATGTGCTCGTGGCTAGACGCTATGACGGTGACGTCGTCCGCGTATGCCGACACGCTCGTCCCGCACCCCAGTTCTCGCGGGATGCCCCTCAGCGTCGCCAGCTTCCGCAGTAGTGGCTCGAGAGTCAATACGTACAGGAGCGGCGACAGGGGGCATCCCTGACGAACCGAACGTGCAATGTCGAAGGGTCCCGATAGACGTCCATTGACGCGAACAACCGAACGGATGCCTGTGTACAAGGCAGCCATCCAGCCGCGGAAAACGGGACCGAAGCCGGCCGCTTCGAGGACGGCCTCCAAGTATCGATGGTCTACCCTATCGAAAGCTTTGGATTGATCCAAATTGATCAGGGCCCCACCCATGCCAGGTTCCTTAACTACCCTCTCTATGATGTAGCGCATCAGATGGAGGTTGTCATGGATGCTCCGGCCCGGCACGGCGCACGTCTGCTCCGTGCCGACCAGTTTCTCGATGACAAGCGCCAACCGCTTGGCTAACACCTTGGCCAAAATTTTCATGTCTGCATTGAGCAGAGTGATGGGCCTAAAGTTATCTATGGCGTCCCCCTTGTTTGGATCTTTCTTCAGCAGCGTTACCGCTCCTCGGCTCACAAAACCGGGAATGCTCCCGTTCTGCTGCCAGTTGCAGTACACGACCGCCAAGACTTCTCCAAACAAGTCTGGCATACAGTTGTAAAGCTCGTAGGGCAGACCATCCAAACCCGGAGATTTGTCCGTCGAGCAACCCGCCATCGCGTCCCTCACCTCCTCCGCCGTGATGACCCCTTCGCAGCACTCCGCCTCTCTTGCCGAGAGTCGTGGCAAGCTGTGCAGGTAGGCACTAAAATCCACCCTGCCTTCTCGCTCGCCACTCCTCCCGAACAGTCGGGCAAAATGCCGCTGAAACGCCTCGCACATCTTGCTCGGCTCGAGCAATTCGCGCCCCTGTTCGTCTACCAGAGACCGGATGGTGGCTCTGTTACCCCGCTGCGCCTCCGCCACCCGGGCCTCTCGTGCGGCTCCAACACCTTCATTCCTCAGAGCACGCATCCTTGCCCTGACAGCACACCCTTCGTGTTTAGCATTGAAGTGTTGGTCGAGGGCCAACCTCGCCGCTAAAACGTCGGATGCGATGCCACTTCGCAATGCCTCTTCTAACTTTATCACTAGCTCCCCCTCTTCTCTGTTCCTCTCTACAGCTAGTGCCCTGCTATACCTTATTGCTTCCGCCCTCACTGCTCTCTTGAGGGCAAACCACCATTTGTTGTTGACGATGGCTCCCGTCAAAGCCCTCTTTACTAACGTGCTAATCCGGTCTCTGAAAACCTGTCTCGACGGGAAAGACGCGTTTAGTTTCCAGTAACCGGGACCCTGCCTATGTGCCTTATCTAAGTCTAGCGTACACGTCACAAGTTTGTGATCCGTGTAGCTGACTATGTGGAACTGTGGACATCCTAAACTATCTCTATCTCTTGTCCTACACACTATCCTATCTAGATACGATCTCGACGACCCAATGCGGTTGCTCCAAGTCCACGTTGGCACATTTGGGTGGTCGAGTCGGTACCTGTCAGACAACTGGAAGCGTCTGAGCAGGTCTATGAGGCCTTTGCATCCCCTTCTACTTTTGTCACTCCCCACGTAGTCTAGATGCGTGTCCAAGGTAGCATTCCAATCCCCCACTAAAAGTAAGGGACGAGACGTTCCCAGGAATACTTCTAGACGTCGAAAGAAGTCTGACCGACCTGTTAAAGGAGGCACATAAACTGCCAGCAACCGAAAAGCGCCTCCATCGCTGCCGTCCACATCTAGGACAACCAGTCTACCCTCCGGGTCCGTAAATATCGTCTTTACTTGGAGATCCAGACTCTTGCGAAAAAGAACCGCCGTGCCACTACCGCCCATCCTCGGCAGACAGGGAGAAAAATAAATGTTAAACTGTCCGCCAAACATGGACTTTAGGGCCCGCGGTTCATGGAGTCTGGTCTCACTAATGGCTATGATATCCAAATTGTGTGACTTGATGTCATTTAAGAGGTACCCTTGTTTCCAAGGGGACCCTAAGCCACGCACATTCACACAACCAATCTTCACCATGATTCTATTTATACGTGTGCTTTAAAGCACAAAACAAAAGAACAGAGTGTTACTTGCCGTTAGAAAGTTTTGTTTCCTCCTTGGATTTTTCACCAAGGAGGCTATTGTACAATTTCTTGCACAAATATTTCTGGAATCCCCCTACCGAGTTGGGGTAGAGGGATTTTATTGTGTTGTGTAATGCTGGTGTTACATGAATAATTTTAATGTGTTTTGGCGGTGTTGTACGTGGGTGGTTGTTGGTTTTGATATCGTTATTTGTGATGTTTGTTTTAGAGTTGATGTAATTCATCAACTCTGTGTTTGTACTGTCTATTGCTGTTAGCATTGTTTTTTTTATATTACTATTGGTGTTAGTAGTATTTTCGGGAGATGTGAATCTCCCTGCTTTGTTTGTGTTTGCATTTTGTTTTGTTTTCTTCTTACTGCGCTTCCTCTTTCCTTTCGTAGCTATTTTCCACTCCTCCCCACTCTCTTCATCGGATGATGGGAGATCTGAGGAGTCAGAAAGAGGTAACGGCAAATTTTGTGCGTCTGTGTGTGTTTCTGTGAATGTTTGTGTTGCTGTTTTTATTGATGTTGGCTGATTGTTATTTGTGTGTGGTGTATGTGATATGGGGGAGGGAGAGGCAGTCTTGGAATTTTCTTTTTTTTCTTCTGTTTTTGCAGTTTCTGTTGTCTTTTCTGTTGTGGTTATTGCTGATATTTCTGTTGTTGTTTTTTGCGTTGCTGGTGGTGTTGGTAGTAAGGTTTTTCTGTTGGGGGTATTTGGTAGTTGCTTCTGTTGTTGTTGTTGTTGTTGTTGTTGTTGTTGTTTTTGTTTAGCGGCCAGAGGGCAGTCCTTTTTCAGATGTGCTTCGCTGTTGCATAGGTAACAGCGAGGTCGCCTGCCCTCTACCACCACATACAGCTTGTGGTCCTCTGCCAATCTAATGTTTGGAGGAATTTTCTGTGAAGCCTCCTCCGTGATGTGGAGAAGGATTTCCAGATTTTTCCCTCCCCAGTTCTTTTCCTCTCCGACCGTAATCTCCAAAATATTTGCCTCCTCCATTTCCAGGCACACGGCCGATATCAGCCATTGGGTGTCCACCTCCGATGGCACATTTTTTATCATAACTTTGGTCACTCTCTGTCCTAGATAACTCGGTATCATTACCAAGTCATCTGTGCGGAGAGAGAGTGTCGAAAATTGTTTAGCTAAATTTTCATCCAGAAACCTTACTTGCACCGTTCCAAATTTCCTTCCCCAGGTGACATGATTCTGATAAGGCCAAATTTTTCTAAGACAAACTTCAATTTTATCTGTGCTAACATTTTCTACACGTCTGGTTTTTGTGTTTACCAGTTTATAAATGATGCACTTTTTGTTTTTCATTTCTATAATATCTTTTGGGATGTTAATTCTGACATCATCTCCTTCTTTCGTAAGAAGGGATTTTGTGTCTTTTATTTGTTTTTGTGTGAATGTCACTGTTGTTCTTTTTTCCTTTAGAGCATTTGCGAAATTTGTTTTTGTTGTGCTGGCGGACATGTTCTTCTGGATATTTTTGTTTATGTTGGTGTATGTACTGCCTGGTTCAAAGGTGGTGGTAGTGGCAGCAGAGTTTGTTGAACAGGTGATGGTGTCATTGCTGACGGCCGATAACTTTACTTCCTTGTTGTTGCTGTTGTTGTTGTTGTTATAGATAGATAGATAGATAGATAGATAGATAGATAGATAGATAGATAGATAGATAGATAGATAGATAGATAGATAGATAGATAGATAGATAGATAGATAGATAGATAGATAGATAGATAGATAGATAGATAGATAGATAGATAGATAGATAGATAGATAGATAGATAGATAGATAGATAGATAGATAGATAGATAGATAGATAGATAGATAGATAGATAGATAGATAGATAGATAGATAGATAGATAGATAGATAGATAGATAGATAGATAGATAGATAGATAGATAGATAGATAGATAGATAGATAGATAGATAGATAGATAGATAGATAGATAGATAGATAGATAGATAGATAGATAGATAGATAGATAGATAGATAGATAGATAGATAGATAGATAGATAGATAGATAGATAGATAGATAGATAGATAGATAGATAGATAGATAGATAGATAGATAGATAGATAGATAGATAGATAGATAGATAGATAGATAGATAGATAGATAGATAGATAGATAGATAGATAGATAGATAGATAGATAGATAGATAGATAGATAGATAGATAGATAGATAGATAGATAGATAGATAGATAGATAGATAGATAGATAGATAGATAGATAGATATGTTTTTATTATAGCCACACAGGGCTGAACACAGAAATTGGACGAAATACAAGCGTAGAGTTTTTCATTTTCGAGGTGGGCTGGGTGGGACACACAAAGAAAAGTCAAATCAATAGGGATTGTAATCGTTGGGGTGTGTGGTGTACAAAAATTATAAATCTTCCCAAAAACGGGAATAAATATTGTTTACAGTTTAGGTGTATCCTTGGAGTGAAAAACCTACAAAAAAGCACCAAGGTCACCTCAGGCAGTTCAAAATGTACATAAAAGTAAGTACCTTTTCTCTCGTTTTCTCTTTTTGTTACAAATTAATGCTTAAAATGGTGTCGTCTTTCATACTCACCAATTTTGCCACATTTACCCATTTTTTATTGAAGCTTTCATTCGACAACGCTTTCCTCTCTATCCTCATCCTCCTTTTCAAGTGGTACTTGAAAAAGTTGACGAGGGACTGACCAGAGAGGAAAGTGTTTGTTTGTAAACCTTTCAAACGCGTCCACCACACACATTCTTTCGCCATAGCTATCAGTGTTACGTAAACCGTTTTTCCTTCCCGTTTAAAGGAAGGTGGCGGAACAATATTCACGATAGACTCGGCCGATAAGCGGGCTCGTCCCACACGCGACAGCAGCCGTTCGACGAAGGTCCACAGCTCTGAAATATCTGGACACTGCACGAGTGCGTGCAGAACGGTTTCGTCGCTCTGACCGCATCTCGGGCAGGTCGGTCCGGTGGTTTTCGAACCGTGTCTGTAGACCTTCTCTCGAACTGGTAGTGCGTCCCGATAGCATTGCCAAGCCAGGGATCTCTGGAAATTATCCATAGGCCCCGGCCCGAACGTTGTCTTGAAAAGGCGAGTTAGGAATTTCTCGTCGACACCCAGGTTTGCCCCGAGAGTGTCGTCGGACCTCCCCTCCACTAGTCCTCTATAGAACGCATTGGTCGTTTGTAAGTTGCACAAGTTTGATCCCGGACGGCAGAGCTGTTGTAGAGCTTGGCGACACTCGCGGTGCCAATCGCCCAGTTTCGGTCTCTTTTTGATCCATGTTTGCAGTTCGGTGAGTGAGACGAGCTGCGGGAAGGCGAGCCTCACAAACGGCGCCCACACCTGTTCACCGTCTTCAATGAAGTTCCAGAGATGCCGCAGTCTCAGCGCATGTCTGCGCATCATTAACCACGGCATCCCCAGTCCTCCATGTAACGGTTGTTGACAGCAAATGGATCGCCTCACCATCGGAACGCCACCCTTCCACAGAAAGCGGAAGAGTATGCGTTCTAGTTTCGTGATGGTGGCATTGGGACAAGGTACGACGGTCAGGCGGTAATCAATGACTGATGCGATATACGCATTAGCCACCTCCGCCCGACCTTTTAGAGATAACTTTCTCTCGGCCCATGTTTGGCTGAGTTTGATTACTCTACTGGTGATTTCGTCCCAGTTCTTATCCATCTGGAGGTCCGGATTGAACCAGACCCCGAGCAGTTTAACCGGTCCGTCCGTCCAGCGTCCCACTACGGAGTCACTGTTGGACGGTATAGGCTTGCTTCTCCAGGTGCCGAGTAGCAAACCCACCGACTTTTCCGGGTTAAGTTTTGCTCCTGTCACCGTTTCGTATTCTTTAAGTGTCTCGCTTAGCATCTCGACGTGCTTTTCGCTCGACACTATGACGGTGACATCGTCCGCATATGCAGACACGCTCGTCCCGCAACCCAGCTCCCGTGGGATACCCCTCAGTGTCGCCAGCTTCCGCAGTAGTGGTTCGAGCGTCAATACATACAGAAGCGCCGACAGGGGACATCCCTGACGGACCGAACGCTTGATGTCGAAAGGTTTTGACAGGTGACCGTTCACCCGAATTACCGATCGGATGCCGCTATACAAGGCAGCGATCCAACCGCGGAAAACGGGACCAAAGCCAGCCGCCCTGAGGACGGCCGCCAGGTATCGATGGTCCACCCTATCGAAGGCTTTAGATTGATCTAAATTGATCAACGCCCCACCCATGCCAGGATCCTTAACTACCCTGTCCATGATGTAGCGCATGAGGTGGAGGTTGTCATGGATGCTTCTGCCCGGCACTGCGCATGTTTGCGCCTTGTCGACCAGTTTATCGATGACAAGCGCCAACCTCTCGGCTATTACTTTGGCCAAAATTTTCAAATCTGCGTTGAGCAGAGTGATGGGCCTGAAATTATCTATAAAATTCCCCTTGTTTGGGTCTTTCTTCAGCAATGTCACTGCACCTCGGCTCACGAAACTGGGAATTCTCCCGTTTTGTTGCCAGTTGCAGTAGACTGATGCCAAGAGGTCTCCAAACAAGTCTGGCATTTGGCAATACAGCTCGTAGGGTAGACCATCCAATCCAGGCGACTTATCCCTCGCGCAGCCCGCCATAGCATCCCTTATTTCAGCAGCTGTGATGGGACCCTCACAACACTCTGCTTCTCCCGCCGTGAGCCGCGGCAGGCCAGTCAGGTAGGCACTGAAGTCCATCCTGCGTTCCGACCCACCGCTCGCACCAAACAGTCGAGCAAAGTGCTGTTGAAAGGCCCCACACATCCTTTCGGGTTCGAGTAAACTGCATCCTTGTTCATCAATTAGAGACCGAATAGTGGCTCTGTCACCGCGTTGCGCCTCCGCCACCCGGGCTTCTCGCGCAGCTTCGATCCCTTCGTTCCTTAAGGCACGCATTTTAGCTCTGACGACGCAACCTTCGTGTTTGGCGTTGAGGTGTTGGTCGAGGGCCATCCTCGCTGCCAAAACGTTGGTTGCGCTGCCAGTTGTAAGTGCCTCTTCTAGTTTCTTGACTAAGTCTCCCTCTATTCTATTTCGATCTATCGCTAGTTCTTTACTAAACCTAATAGATTCCGATTTAATTGCTATTTTCAGGGCAAACCACCATCGGTTGTTAACGATGGCTCCTGTTAACGCCCTCTTAATTAATTCGTTAATCCGGTTCCTGTAAACTTGCCGCGCTAAGAGCGAAGCGTTCAGTTTCCAGTAACCGGGACCCTGCCTATGTGTTTTATCTAAGTCGAGCGTACACGTCACAAATTTGTGATCCGTGTAGCTGACTATTTTAAATTGTGGACATCCTACACTAACTCTATCCGCTGTCCTACATAGAACTCTATCTAGATACGATCTCGACGATCCGACGCGGTTTGTCCAAGTCCACGTTGGCACGTTCGGATAGTCGAGTCGGAACCTGTCAGACAAATGGAAACGTCTGAGCAGGTCTTTAAGGCACTTACATCCCCTTCTACTCCTATCCATTCCCACATAGTCTAGATGCGTGTCCAAGGTAGCGTTCCAGTCCCCTACTAATAGTAAAGGTCTTGACGTTCCCAGGAAAAACTCTAGACGTCTAAAGAAATCCGCCCGACCCGTTAAGGACGGTGCATACACTGCCATCAGACGGAAAGCACATCCGTTTGTACCATCGACGTCCACGACAACCAGCCTACCCTCCGGGTCTAGGAATATTGGCCTTACTTTTAGGTTCAGACTCTTTCGAAAAAACACCGCGGTACCACCACCACCCATGTTTGGCAGACAGGGAGAAAAATAAATGTCGAATTGTCCGCCAAACATGGACTTGAGGGTCCGCGGGTTACTGAGTCTGGTTTCACTGATAGCTATTATTTCTATGTTCTGTGACCTGATGTCATTTAGAAGATATCCTTGCTTCCAAGCTGACGCCAAGCCACGTACATTTACACAACCTATTTTAAGCATAATTTAGTCGAAAAGTGTAAAGAGTCGAGAGAGAAGGTTACTTACTCATTTCGACAGTTTTACACTGTTCCTCCTTAGAAGTGTCTATGAGTAAGTCTTTGTATAATTTTTTAGAGAGGTATTTTTGGAAACCCCCTACCGCATTTGGATAGAGGGATTTGAGTGTGTGGTGCTGTGTTGGTGTCAAATGTAATATTTTTATATGTTCTGGTGGTGTTGTTCTTGGATGATTGTTTGTTTTCATGTCATCTTCACATATGTTTGTGTGATATGCAATATACTCCATTAATTTTGTGTCTTTTGTGTTTATGGCCGAGAGCATTGTATGCGTTTTTGTGGTGTTGGTGTTGGTGTTAGTTTGGTTTTGTAAGGGGCTTTCAGGGTTTGTGTACCTCCCTGCTTTGCTTGTGCTTGGTTTTGTCTTTTTTAATCTTTTTCTCTTACCCCCTGTGGCTATCTGCCATTCCACTGGACTGTCATCGTTTGACGAAAAGTCCGACAGATCAGAGGGGGGTAAGGGCAAGGCATCAGGTTCTATGCCTGTATTGTGTGGTGTGTGTGTTGTTGGGGATTTAGGTTTTGCATTTGTTTTTTCTTCGTTGATGTTTGTTTTCTTCGTTGTTGTTCTTGGTATTGGTGTTGGTCTATCTTTTGATGTTGGTGGTGGTGTTGTTTCCCTAATTGGTTTTGGTGTTGGAGTTGATTGTGGTGGTGTTTTTTCTTTTCTTGGTGTTGATGGTGATGTCGTTTGGTTTACTTTGTTGATGATCACTTGTGGGTTTGGTGGTGTTGGTAGCAAAGGTTGTTTTTTATTTATTTTTTGTTTTGGTTGTAACTGTTCTTGTTTCTTTTTTTGTGCCAAAACGCACTTTGAAATTAGGTGTTCTTGGCTTCCGCAGAGGTAGCAAAGCGGTTTTTTACCCTCCGCCACCACATAGAGGCTTTGTCCATTTTCCAAGTGAATCACATTCGGCAACTTTTCCAGTGAATCTTGATCCATCTGGATCAAAATTTCAATGCTTTTTCCGGTCCAGCTGTTATTATGAACAACAGTGGTTTCTAACACATTTATTGTTTTCAAATGAAAACATATCGCCGAAGTAATCCACTTGGACTCAATTTCCGGAGGGACATTATTTATTTTTATTCTACTCACTCTCTGTCCCATGTAGTATGGGACCATGATTAGTTCATCATTTTGTAAGGCTTCCATACTATACAATTTCGCCTCTTCTTCATTATTGAAACGAAATTGTACTGTATTAAATTGCAAACCCCAGTTTATATATTCTTTAATTTTCATGATTTTTTTGGCACATTTCTCAATTTCTGTTTTTGTAATTGGATTTGTTAATTTTTTACTTTTTCTTATTATTTTGTAAATGATGGTTCTTTTTTCCACGTCTTCTCTCACTTCTTTTGGGGTATGTAAAATTAAATTTTGTCCGGACGTAGAAAAAAGGGACCTGGTCTCTATAAGTTCTTTGTTTGTAAAATGTAAAGTTTCTTTTTTTTGTTTTAGCATGTCTGCAAAGTTTTTGTTGTTGTTGTTGGTGGTGGTGGTGGTGGTTGTGGTGTTGTGGCTTCTGTTCATTTTTCCTTCCTCTCTTTCGCTTGCTGTTTGTGAAGAGAGTAAAGGTTGAGTTGAACTGTTGCTGCTGCTGCTGCTACTTTTGTTGTTGTTGTTATCGTTGTTGTTGTTGGTGGTGGTGGTGATGATGGCGTCAGCAGCAAAGGTGCTTACATCAGAGATATTTGTGACGGTTTTTACGCATGGTTTTGTAACCTTGGTTACAGTTTTGTTTTTGTTGTTGGTGTTGTTGGTGGTGACAGGGCTTTTAACAGTATCGATGACGTTGACAGCTTTGACTTTAGAATCTGTTGCTTCATTCTTTTTCTCGATGTCTGTTATTGTTTTGGTGTGTGTGCGCGTGCATGATTTATTTTTTTGTTCTCCTAGCGTCTCAAGTCTAGGAAAATGTTCGTTCATTAAAGTTTCTGTCCAGCGTTCTATGACTATGTTTCTCGACATTTTTCAATGTCGAGAAGAAAATATATAATTTTAAAAAGGTTGAAACTGCCCCTAAAGGGCCAATTCCTACCTTGAAAACACAATAAAAAGAAAGTTTGGTGCTTCACACACCTTATATACAAAAATTCCAACAAAATATGGGCAATAAAAGGTCAAATAAACGTTTACCTTCGCAGCCGATGTGACAGCACGTCCGTGAGAAGAGATAGATAGATAGATAGATAGATAGATAGATAGATAGGTTTCTTTATTAGCCACACAGGGCTCAACACAGAGGGGACAAAATACAAATGTAGAGTTTTTCTTTTCGAGGGGGTCGAAAACAAAGCAGAAAAAAAACAAAAGTGGGGACAACGATGAAAAAAAAAAAAAAAAAAAAAAAAAAAAAAACATCGCAAAACGTTTGGGGTATTTACAAAAAATACGAAAAATACAAAAAATTCCCAATAAATGGGGAGGTTATCCGTGGAAAGAAAAACCTACGAAAAGACCACGGTAACCTCGGTCTTTAGCGTCACAGTTTGTTAAATAAAATTTCTCTGTTTACAAAATTTTAAAACGTTTTATAGAATCATGGTCAAGGTGGCTTCGTCATTTATACGTGCCATTCTTGCTACATGTATCCATCTTTTTTCGAAACATTTGCTAGACAACACTTGCCTCTCTACTCTCACCTTCCTTTTCAAGTGATACTTGAAAAAGTTGATGAGAGATTGACCAGAGAGGAAAGTATTTGTCTCTAATCCTTTCAGACGCGTCCACCAGATGCATTCTTTGGCCATAGCCACAAGTACGATAAATACAGCTCTTCCTTCCCGTTTAAAGGAAGGAGGCGTGACGATATTGACGATAGACTCGGTTGATAAACCGACTCGTCCCACACGCGACAGCAGTCGTTCGACATAAGCCCACAGCCCCGAAATGGTTGGACACCGCACGAGTGCGTGCAGAACGGTTTCATCGCTCTGACCGCATCTCGGGCAGGTCGGCCCCACATTTCGCGAGCCGTGTCTATAGAGCTTATCCCGAACGGGTAGCGCCTCTCGGTAACACTGCCAGGCCAGGGATCTCTGGAAGTTGTCCATAGGTCCCGGCCCGAAAGTCGTCCTGAACAGGCGGGTCAGGTATTCCTCGTCGACGCCCAGGTTCGCCCCGAGATCGTCGTCGTACCTGCCCTCCACTAATCCCCTATAGAATGACTTCGTTGTGATGCAGCCGCTCAAGGTCGACCCGGGACGGCAAAGTTGTTGCAGAGCAACTCGACACTCACGGTGCCATTCGCCATTCCTCGGCCTCTTTTTGATCCACGACTGCAGCTCGGTCATGGAGACGAGCTGCGGGAAAGCGTGTCGCACAAACGGCGACCACACCTGCTCACCGTCGTCTACGTAGAGCCGGAGATGTCGCAGTCTCAGCGCATGTCTGCGCATCATCAACCACGGCATGCCCAGCCCTCCTTTCAGCGGGTGTTGGCAACAAACGGATCGCCTCACCATCGGAACGCTTCCTTTCCACAAAAAGCGGAAGAGGATGCGCTCCATTTCGGTGATGGCGCGATCGGGACAAGGCACGACGGTCAGGCGGTATTCGATGACGGACGCGATGTACGCGTTCGCCACCTCCGCCCGACCTTTTAGGGACAGCTTCCTCTCGGACCATTGCCGGCAGAGAGTGGCCACCCTACTCGTTATCTCGTCCCAGTTCTTCTCCGTTTGCAGGTCCGGACCGAACCAGACTCCGAGCAACTTGACCGGACCGTCCGTCCAGCGTCCCACTACTGAGGCGCTGCCGGACGGTATGGGCTTGCTTCTCCAGGTGCCGAGCAGCAAACCCACCGACTTATCCCGGTTGATTTTCGCTCCCGTCACCGCTTCGTAGTCTTTCAGCGTCTCGCCGACAAGCTCGATGTGCTCGTGGCTAGACGCTATGACGGTGACGTCGTCCGCGTATGCCGACACGCTCGTCCCGCACCCCAGTTCTCGCGGGATGCCCCTCAGCGTCGCCAGCTTCCGCAGTAGTGGCTCGAGAGTCAATACGTACAGGAGCGGCGACAGGGGGCATCCCTGACGAACCGAACGTGCAATGTCGAAGGGTCCCGATAGACGTCCATTGA
Organism: Octopus bimaculoides; assembly: GCF_046866305.1. Classification (NCBI taxonomy): domain Eukaryota; kingdom Metazoa; phylum Mollusca; class Cephalopoda; order Octopoda; family Octopodidae; genus Octopus; species Octopus bimaculoides. The sequence goes on from NC_142943.1 coordinate 10,658,893, forward strand.
CGCGAACAACCGAACGGATGCCTGTGTACAAGGCAGCCATCCAGCCGCGGAAAACGGGACCGAAGCCGGCCGCTTCGAGGACGGCCTCCAAGTATCGATGGTCTACCCTATCGAAAGCTTTCGATTGATCCAAATTGATCAGGGCCCCACCCATGCCAGGTTCCTTAACTACCCTCTCTATGATGTAGCGCATCAGATGGAGGTTGTCATGGATGCTCCGGCCCGGCACGGCGCACGTCTGCTCCGTGCCGACCAGTTTCTCGATGACAAACGCCAACCGCTTGGCTAACACCTTGGCCAAAATTTTCATGTCTGCATTGAGCAGAGTGATGGGCCTAAAGTTATCTATGGCGTCCCCCTTGTTTGGATCTTTCTTCAGCAGCGTTACCGCTCCTCGGCTCACAAAACCGGGAATGCTCCCGTTCTGCTGCCAGTTGCAGTACACGACCGCCAAGACTTCTCCAAACAAGTCTGGCATACAGTTGTAAAGCTCGTAGGGCAGACCATCCAAACCCGGAGATTTGTCCGTCGAGCAACCCGCCATCGCGTCCCTCACCTCCTCCGCCGTGATGACCCCTTCGCAGCACTCCGCCTCTCTTGCCGAGAGTCGTGGCAAGCTGTGCAGGTAGGCACTAAAGTCCACCCTGCCTTCTCGCTCGCCACTCCTCCCGAACAGTCGGGCAAAATGCCGCTGAAACGCCTCGCACATCTTGCTCGGCTCGAGCAATTCGCGCCCCTGTTCGTCTACCAGAGACCGGATGGTGGCTCTGTTACCCCGCTGCGCCTCCGCCACCCGGGCCTCTCGTGCGGCTCCAACACCTTCATTCCTCAGAGCACGCATCCTTGCCCTGACAGCACACCCTTCGTGTTTAGCATTGAAGTGTTGGTCGAGGGCCAACCTCGCCGCTAAAACGTCGGATGCGATGCCACTTCGCAATGCCTCTTCTAACTTTATCACTAGCTCCCCCTCTTCTCTGTTCCTCTCTACAGCTAGTGCCCTGCTATACCTTATTGCTTCCGCCCTCACTGCTCTCTTGAGGGCAAACCACCATTTGTTGTTGACGATGGCTCCCGTCAAAGCCCTCTTTACTAACGTGCTAATCCGGTCTCTGAAAACCTGTCTCGACGGGAAAGACGCGTTTAGTTTCCAGTAACCGGGACCCTGCCTATGTGCCTTATCTAAGTCTAGCGTACACGTCACAAGTTTGTGATCCGTGTAGCTGACTATGTGGAACTGTGGACATCCTAAACTATCTCTATCTCTTGTCCTACACACTATCCTATCTAGATACGATCTCGACGACCCAATGCGGTTGCTCCAAGTCCACGTTGGCACATTTGGGTGGTCGAGTCGGTACCTGTCAGACAACTGGAAGCGTCTGAGCAGGTCTATGAGGCCTTTGCATCCCCTTCTACTTTTGTCACTCCCCACGTAGTCTAGATGCGTGTCCAAGGTAGCATTCCAATCCCCCACTAAAAGTAAGGGACGAGACGTTCCCAGGAATACTTCTAGACGTCGAAAGAAGTCTGACCGACCTGTTAAAGGAGGCACATAAACTGCCAGCAACCGAAAAGCGCCTCCATCGCTGCCGTCCACATCTAGGACAACCAGTCTACCCTCCGGGTCCGTAAATATCGTCTTTACTTGGAGATCCAGACTCTTGCGAAAAAGAACCGCCGTGCCACTACCGCCCATCCTCGTCAGACAGGGAGAAAAATAAATGTTAAACTGTCCGCCAAACATGGACTTTAGGGCCCGCGGTTCATGGAGTCTGGTCTCACTAATGGCTATGATATCCAAATTGTGTGACTTGATGTCATTTAAGAGGTACCCTTGTTTCCAAGGGGACCCTAAGCCACGCACATTCACACAACCAATCTTCACCATGATTCTATTTATACGTGTGCTTTAAAGCACAAAACAAAAGAACAGAGTGTTACTTGCCGTTAGAAAGTTTTGTTTCCTCCTTGGATTTTTCACCAAGGAGGCTATTGTACAATTTCTTGCACAAATATTTCTGGAATCCCCCTACCGAGTTGGGGTAGAGGGATTTTATTGTGTTGTGTAATGCTGGTGTTACATGAATAATTTTAATGTGTTTTGGCGGTGTTGTACGTGGGTGGTTGTTGGTTTTGATATAGTTATTTGTGATGTTTGTTTTAGAGTTGATGTAATTCATCAACTCTGTGTTTGTACTGTCTATTGCTGTTAGCATTGTTTTTTTTATATTACTATTGGTGTTAGTAGTATTTTCGGGAGATGTGAATCTCCCTGCTTTGTTTGTGTTTGCATTTTGTTTTGTTTTCTTCTTACTGCGCTTCCTCTTTCCTTTCGTAGCTATTTTCCACTCCTCCCCACTCTCTTCATCGGATGATGGGAGATCTGAGGAGTCAGAAAGAGGTAACGGCAAATTTTGTGCGTCTGTGTGTGTTTCTGTGAATGTTTGTGTTGCTGTTTTTATTGATGTTGGCTCCTTGTTATTTATGTGTGGTGTATGTGATATGGGGGAGGGAGAGGCAGTCTTGGAATTTTCTTTTTTTTCTTCTGTTTTTGCAGTTTCTGTTGTCTTTTCTGTTGTGGTTATTGCTGATATTTCTGTTGTTGTTTTTTGCGTTGCTGGTGGTGTTGGTAGTAAGGTTTTTCTGTTGGGGGTATTTGGTAGTTGCTTCTGTTGTTGTTGTTGTTGTTGTTTTTGTTTAGCGGCCAGAGGGCAGTCCTTTTTCAGATGTGCTTCGCTGTTGCATAGGTAACAGCGAGGTCGCCTGCCCTCTACCACCACATACAGCTTGTGGTCCTCTGCCAATCTAATGTTTGGAGGAATTTTCTGTGAAGCCTCCTCCGTGATGTGGAGAAGGATTTCCAGATTTTTCCCTCCCCAGTTCTTTTCCTCTCCGACCGTAATCTCCAAAATATTTGCCTCCTCCATTTCCAGGCACACGGCCGATATCAGCCATTGGGTGTCCACCTCCGATGGCACATTTTTTATCATAACTTTGGTCACTCTCTGTCCTAGATAACTCGGTATCATTACCAAGTCATCTGTGCGGAGAGAGAGTGTCGAAAATTGTTTAGCTAAATTTTCATCCAGAAACCTTACTTGCACCGTTCCAAATTTCCTTCCCCAGGTGACATGATTCTGATAAGGCCAAATTTTTCTAAGACAAACTTCAATTTTATCTGTGCTAACATTTTCTACACGTCTGGTTTTTGTGTTTACCAGTTTATAAATGATGCACTTTTTGTTTTTCATTTCTATAATGTCTTTTGGTATGTTTATTCTGACATCATCTCCTTCTTTCGTAAGAAGGGATTTTGTGTCTTTTATTTGTTTTTGTGTGAATGTCACTATTGTTCTTTTTTCCTTTAGAGCATTTGCGAAATTTGTTTTTGTTGTGCTGGCGGACATGTTCTTCTGGATATTTTTGTTTATGTTGGTGTATGTACTGCCTGGTTCAAAGGTGGTGGTAGTGGCAGCAGAGTTTGTTGAACAGGTGATGGTGTCATTGCTGACGGCCGATAACTTTACTTCCTTGTTGTTGCTGTTGTTGTTGTTGTTGTCGTTGTTGCTGTTGTTGTTGTTGTTGTTGTTGTTGTCGTTGGTGGTGGTGATGATGGCGTCAGCAGCAGTGGTGCTTACGTCAGATACATTTGTGACGGTTTTCACGCATGGTTTTGTAACCTTGGTTACAGTTTTGTTTTTGTTGTTGGTGTTGTTGGTGGTGGTGGTGGTGGTGGTGGTGAGAGGGCTGTTAGTAGCTGTACTCACAGTCTTTGTGACGTTTACAGCAACTGCGTTCCTGTCACTGCATGAGCACGCGCTATTCTGTTCTTTTTTCTCTTCTGGCATCTGAAGCCTCGGGAAATGCTTGTCAAAAGAACAAGACAAGCGTTCCAAAATTATGTTTCTCGACATTTTTCAAATGTCAAGAAGGAAATTTTTGTATTTTGCTAGGGCCGAAACTGCCCCTGGGGGTCAATTCCTGCCCTTGAAAATACACACAAATGAAGCCTAGGTGCTTCGCAACAAAATTATTTAAAAATTCCAACAAAATGTGGACAGTAAAAGGTCAAATAAACGTTTACCTTCGCAGCCGATGTGACAGCACGTCCGTGAGAAGAGATAGATAGATAGATAGATAGATAGATAGATAGATAGATAGATAGATAGATAGATAGATAGATAGATAGATAGATAGATAGATAGATAGATAGATAGATAGATAGATAGATAGATAGATAGATAGATAGATAGATAGATAGATAGATAGATAGATAGGTTTCTTTATTAGCCACACAGGGCTCAACACAGAGGGGACAAAATACAAATGTAGAGTTTTTCTTTTCGAGGGGGTCGAAAACAAAGCAGAAAAAAAACAAAAGTGGGGACAACGATGAAAAAAAAAAAAAAAAAAAAAAAAAACATCGCAAAACGTTTGGGGTATTTACAAAAAATACGAAAAATACAAAAAATTCCCAATAAATGGGGAGGTTATCCGTGGAAAGAAAAACCTACGAAAAGACCACGGTAACCTCGGTCTTTAGCGTCACAGTTTGTTAAATAAAATTTCTCTGTTTACAAAATTTTAAAACGTTTTATAGAATCATGGTCAAGGTGGCTTCGTCATTTATACGTGCCATTCTTGCTACATGTATCCATCTTTTTTCGAAACATTTGCTAGACAACACTTGCCTCTCTACTCTCACCTTCCTTTTCAAGTGATACTTGAAAAAGTTGATGAGAGATTGACCAGAGAGGAAAGTATTTGTCTCTAATCCTTTCAGACGCGTCCACCAGATGCATTCTTTGGCCATAGCCACAAGTACGATAAATACAGCTCTTCCTTCCCGTTTAAAGGAAGGAGGCGTGACGATATTGACGATAGACTCGGTTGATAAACCGACTCGTCCCACACGCGACAGCAGTCGTTCGACATAAGCCCACAGCCCCGAAATGGTTGGACACCGCACGAGTGCGTGCAGAACGGTTTCATCGCTCTGACCGCATCTCGGGCAGGTCGGCCCCACATTTCGCGAGCCGTGTCTATAGAGCTTATCCCGAACGGGTAGCGCCTCTCGGTAACACTGCCAGGCCAGGGATCTCTGGAAGTTGTCCATAGGTCCCGGCCCGAAAGTCGTCCTGAACAGGCGGGTCAGGTATTCCTCGTCGACGCCCAGGTTCGCCCCGAGATCGTCGTCGTACCTGCCCTCCACTAATCCCCTATAGAATGACTTCGTTGTGATGCAGCCGCTCAAGGTCGACCCGGGACGGCAAAGTTGTTGCAGAGCAACGCGACACTCACGGTGCCATTCGCCATTCCTCGGCCTCTTTTTGATCCACGACTGCAGCTCGGTCATGGAGACGAGCTGCGGGAAAGCGCGTCGCACAAACGGCGACCACACCTGCTCACCGTCGTCTACGTAGAGCCGGAGATGTCGCAGTCTCAGCGCATGTCTGCGCATCATCAACCACGGCATGCCCAGCCCTCCTTTCAGCGGGTGTTGGCAACAAACGGATCGCCTCACCATCGGAACGCTTCCTTTCCACAAAAAGCGGAAGAGGATGCGCTCCATTTCGGTGATGGCGCGATCGGGACAAGGCACGACGGTCAGGCGGTATTCGATGACGGACGCGATGTACGCGTTCGCCACCTCCGCCCGACCTTTTAGGGACAGCTTCCTCTCGGACCATTGCCGGCAGAGAGTGGCCACCCTACTCGTTATCTCGTCCCAGTTCTTCTCCATTTGCAGGTCCGGACCGAACCAGACTCCGAGCAACTTGACCGGACCGTCCGTCCAGCGTCCCACTACTGAGGCGCTGCCGGACGGTATGGGCTTGCTTCTCCAGGTGCCGAGCAGCAAACCCACCGACTTATCCCGGTTGATTTTCGCTCCCGTCACCGCTTCGTAGTCTTTCAGCGTCTCGCCGACAAGCTCGATGTGCTCGTGGCTAGACGCTATGACGGTGACGTCGTCCGCGTATGCCGACACGCTCGTCCCGCACCCCAGTTCTCGCGGGATGCCCCTCAGCGTCGCCAGCTTCCGCAGTAGTGGCTCGAGAGTCAATACGTACAGGAGCGGCGACAGGGGGCATCCCTGACGAACCGAACGTGCAATGTCGAAGGGTCCCGATAGACGTCCATTGACGCGAACAACCGAACGGATGCCTGTGTACAAGGCAGCCATCCAGCCGCGGAAAACGGGACCGAAGCCGGCCGCTTCGAGGACGGCCTCCAAGTATCGATGGTCTACCCTATCGAAAGCTTTGGATTGATCCAAATTGATCAGGGCCCCACCCATGCCAGGTTCCTTAACTACCCTCTCTATGATGTAGCGCATCAGATGGAGGTTGTCATGGATGCTCCGGCCCGGCACGGCGCACGTCTGCTCCGTGCCGACCAGTTTCTCGATGACAAGCGCCAACCGCTTGGCTAACACCTTGGCCAAAATTTTCATGTCTGCATTGAGCAGAGTGATGGGCCTAAAGTTATCTATGGCGTCCCCCTTGTTTGGATCTTTCTTCAGCAGCGTTACCGCTCCTCGGCTCACAAAACCGGGAATGCTCCCGTTCTGCTGCCAGTTGCAGTACACGACCGCCAAGACTTCTCCAAACAAGTCTGGCATACAGTTGTAAAGCTCGTAGGGCAGACCATCCAAACCCGGAGATTTGTCCGTCGAGCAACCCGCCATCGCGTCCCTCACCTCCTCCGCCGTGATGACCCCTTCGCAGCACTCCGCCTCTCTTGCCGAGAGTCGTGGCAAGCTGTGCAGGTAGGCACTAAAGTCCACCCTGCCTTCTCGCTCGCCACTCCTCCCGAACAGTCGGGCAAAATGCCGCTGAAACGCCTCGCACATCTTGCTCGGCTCGAGCAATTCGCGCCCCTGTTCGTCTACCAGAGACCGGATGGTGGCTCTGTTACCCCGCTGCGCCTCCGCCACCCGGGCCTCTCGTGCGGCTCCAACACCTTCATTCCTCAGAGCACGCATCCTTGCCCTGACAGCACACCCTTCGTGTTTAGCATTGAAGTGTTGGTCGAGGGCCAACCTCGCCGCTAAAACGTCGGATGCGATGCCACTTCGCAATGCCTCTTCTAACTTTATCACTAGCTCCCCCTCTTCTCTGTTCCTCTCTACAGCTAGTGCCCTGCTATACCTTATTGCTTCCGCCCTCACTGCTCTCTTGAGGGCAAACCACCATTTGTTGTTGACGATGGCTCCCGTCAAAGCCCTCTTTACTAACGTGCTAATCCGGTCTCTGAAAACCTGTCTCGACGGGAAAGACGCGTTTAGTTTCCAGTAACCGGGACCCTGCCTATGTGCCTTATCTAAGTCTAGCGTACACGTCACAAGTTTGTGATCCGTGTAGCTGACTATGTGGAACTGTGGACATCCTAAACTATCTCTATCTCTTGTCCTACACACTATCCTATCTAGATACGATCTCGACGACCCAATGCGGTTGCTCCAAGTCCACGTTGGCACATTTGGGTGGTCGAGTCGGTACCTGTCAGACAACTGGAAGCGTCTGAGCAGGTCTATGAGGCCTTTGCATCCCCTTCTACTTTTGTCACTCCCCACGTAGTCTAGATGCGTGTCCAAGGTAGCATTCCAATCCCCCACTAAAAGTAAGGGACGAGACGTTCCCAGGAATACTTCTAGACGTCGAAAGAAGTCTGACCGACCTGTTAAAGGAGGCACATAAACTGCCAGCAACCGAAAAGCGCCTCCATCGCTGCCGTCCACATCTAGGACAACCAGTCTACCCTCCGGGTCCGTAAATATCGTCTTTACTTGGAGATCCAGACTCTTGCGAAAAAGAACCGCCGTGCCACTACCGCCCATCCTCGTCAGACAGGGAGAAAAATAAATGTTAAACTGTCCGCCAAACATGGACTTTAGGGCCCGCGGTTCATGGAGTCTGGTCTCACTAATGGCTATGATATCCAAATTGTGTGACTTGATGTCATTTAAGAGGTACCCTTGTTTCCAAGGGGACCCTAAGCCACGCACATTCACACAACCAATCTTCACCATGATTCTATTTATACGTGTGCTTTAAAGCACAAAACAAAAGAACAGAGTGTTACTTGCCGTTAGAAAGTTTTGTTTCCTCCTTGGATTTTTCACCAAGGAGGCTATTGTACAATTTCTTGCACAAATATTTCTGGAATCCCCCTACCGAGTTGGGGTAGAGGGATTTTATTGTGTTGTGTAATGCTGGTGTTACATGAATAATTTTAATGTGTTTTGGCGGTGTTGTACGTGGGTGGTTGTTGGTTTTGATATAGTTATTTGTGATGTTTGTTTTAGAGTTGATGTAATTCATCAACTCTGTGTTTGTACTGTCTATTGCTGTTAGCATTGTTTTTTTTATATTACTATTGGTGTTAGTAGTATTTTCGGGAGATGTGAATCTCCCTGCTTTGTTTGTGTTTGCATTTTGTTTTGTTTTCTTCTTACTGCGCTTCCTCTTTCCTTTCGTAGCTATTTTCCACTCCTCCCCACTCTCTTCATCGGATGATGGGAGATCTGAGGAGTCAGAAAGAGGTAACGGCAAATTTTGTGCGTCTGTGTGTGTTTCTGTGAATGTTTGTGTTGCTGTTTTTATTGATGTTGGCTCCTTGTTATTTATGTGTGGTGTATGTGATATGGGGGAGGGAGAGGCAGTCTTGGAATTTTCTTTTTTTTCTTCTGTTTTTGCAGTTTCTGTTGTCTTTTCTGTTGTGGTTATTGCTGATATTTCTGTTGTTGTTTTTTGCGTTGCTGGTGGTGTTGGTAGTAAGGTTTTTCTGTTGGGGGTATTTGGTAGTTGCTTCTGTTGTTGTTGTTGTTGTTGTTGTTGTTGTTGTTTTTGTTTAGCGGCCAGAGGGCAGTCCTTTTTCAGATGTGCTTCGCTGTTGCATAGGTAACAGCGAGGTCGCCTGCCCTCTACCACCACATACAGCTTGTGGTCCTCTGCCAATCTAATGTTTGGAGGAATTTTCTGTGAAGCCTCCTCCGTGATGTGGAGAAGGATTTCCAGATTTTTCCCTCCCCAGTTCTTTTCCTCTCCGACCGTAATCTCCAAAATATTTGCCTCCTCCATTTCCAGGCACACGGCCGATATCAGCCATTGGGTGTCCACCTCCGATGGCACATTTTTTATCATAACTTTGGTCACTCTCTGTCCTAGATAACTCGGTATCATTACCAAGTCATCTGTGCGGAGAGAGAGTGTCGAAAATTGTTTAGCTAAATTTTCATCCAGAAACCTTACTTGCACCGTTCCGAATTTCCTTCCCCAGGTGACATGATTCTGATAAGGCCAAATTTTTCTAAGACAAACTTCAATTTTATCTGTGCTAACATTTTCTACACGTCTGGTTTTTGTGTTTACCAGTTTATAAATGATGCACTTTTTGTTTTTCATTTCTATAATATCTTTTGGGATGTTAATTCTGACATCATCTCCTTCTTTCGTAAGAAGGGATTTTGTGTCTTTTATTTGTTTTTGTGTGAATGTCACTGTTGTTCTTTTTTCCTTTAGAGCATTTGCGAAATTTGTTTTTGTTGTGCTGGCGGACATGTTCTTCTGGATATTTTTGTTTATGTTGGTGTATGTACTGCCTGGTTCAAAGGTGGTGGTAGTGGCAGCAGAGTTTGTTGAACAGGTGATGGTGTCATTGCTGACGGCCGATAACTTTACTTCCTTGTTGTTGCTGTTGTTGTTGTTGTTGTCGTTGTTGCTGTTGTTGTTGTTGTTGTTGTTGTTGTCGTTGGTGGTGGTGATGATGGCGTCAGCAGCAGTGGTGCTTACGTCAGAGACATTTGTGACGGTTTTCACGCATGGTTTTGTAACCTTGGTTACAGTTTTGTTTTTGTTGTTGGTGTTGGTGGTGGTGGTGGTGGTGGTGGTGGTGAGAGGGCTGTTAGTAGCTGTACTCACAGTCTTTGTGACGTTTATAGCAACTGCGTTCGTGTCACTGCATGAGCACGCGCTATTCTGTTCTTTTTTCTCTTCTGGCATCTGAAGCCTCGGGAAATGCTTGTCAAAAGAACAAGACAAGCGTTCCAAAATTATGTTTCTCGACATTTTTCAAATGTCAAGAAGGAAATTTTTGTATTTTGCTAGGGCCGAAACTGCCCCTGGGGGTCAATTCCTGCCCTTGAAAATACACACAAATGAAGCCTAGGTGCTTCGCAACAAAATTATTAAAAAATTCCAACAAAAAGTGGACAGTAAAAGGTCAAATAAACGTTTACCTTCGCAGCCGATGTGACAGCACGTCCGTGAGAAGAGATAGATAGATAGATAGATAGATAGATAGATAGATAGATAGATAGATAGATAGATAGATAGATAGATAGATAGATAGATAGATAGATAGATAGATAGATAGATAGATAGATAGATAGATAGATAGATAGATAGATAGATAGATAGATAGATAGATAGATAGATAGATAGATAGATAGATAGATAGATAGATAGATAGATAGATAGATAGATAGATAGATAGATAGATAGATAGATAGATAGATAGATAGATAGATAGATAGATAGATAGATAGATAGATAGATAGATAGATAGATAGATAGATAGATAGATAGATATGTTTTTATTATAGCCACACAGGGCTGAACACAGAAATTGGACGAAATACAAGCGTAGAGTTTTTCATTTTCGAGGTGGGCTGGGTGGGACACACAAAGAAAAGTCAAATCAATAGGGATTGTAATCGTTGGGGTGTACAAAAATTATAAATCTTCCCAAAAACGGGAATAAATATTGTTTACAGTTTAGGTGTATCCTTGGAGTGAAAAACCTACAAAAAAGCACCAAGGTCACCTCAGGCAGTTCAAAATGTACATAAAAGTAAGTACCTTTTCTCTCGTTTTCTCTTTTTGTTACAAATTAATGCTTAAAATGGTGTCGTCTTTCATACTCACCAATTTTGCCACATTTACCCATTTTTTATTGAAGCTTTCATTCGACAACGCTTTCCTCTCTATCCTCATCCTCCTTTTCAAGTGGTACTTGAAAAAGTTGACGAGGGACTGACCAGAGAGGAAAGTGTTTGTTTGTAAACCTTTCAAACGCGTCCACCACACACATTCTTTCGCCATAGCTATCAGTGTTACGTAAACCGTTTTTCCTTCCCGTTTAAAGGAAGGTGGCGGAACAATATTCACGATAGACTCGGCCGATAAGCGGGCTCGTCCCACACGCGACAGCAGCCGTTCGACGAAGGTCCACAGCTCTGAAATATCTGGACACTGCACGAGTGCGTGCAGAACGGTTTCGTCGCTCTGACCGCATCTCGGGCAGGTCGGTCCGGTGGTTTTCGAACCGTGTCTGTAGACCTTCTCTCGAACTGGTAGTGCGTCCCGATAGCATTGCCAAGCCAGGGATCTCTGGAAATTATCCATAGGCCCCGGCCCGAACGTTGTCTTGAAAAGGCGAGTTAGGAATTTCTCGTCGACACCCAGGTTTGCCCCGAGAGTGTCGTCGGACCTCCCCTCCACTAGTCCTCTATAGAACGCATTGGTCGTTTGTAAGTTGCACAAGTTTGATCCCGGACGGCAGAGCTGTTGTAGAGCTTGGCGACACTCGCGGTGCCAATCGCCCAGTTTCGGTCTCTTTTTGATCCATGTTTGCAGTTCGGTGAGTGAGACGAGCTGCGGGAAGGCGAGCCTCACAAACGGCGCCCACACCTGTTCACCGTCTTCAATGAAGTTCCAGAGATGCCGCAGTCTCAGCGCATGTCTGCGCATCATTAACCACGGCATCCCCAGTCCTCCATGTAACGGTTGTTGACAGCAAATGGATCGCCTCACCATCGGAACGCCACCCTTCCACAGAAAGCGGAAGAGTATGCGTTCTAGTTTCGTGATGGTGGCATTGGGACAAGGTACGACGGTCAGGCGGTAATCAATGACTGATGCGATATACGCATTAGCCACCTCCGCCCGACCTTTTAGAGATAACTTTCTCTCGGCCCATGTTTGGCTGAGTTTGATTACTCTACTGGTGATTTCGTCCCAGTTCTTATCCATCTGGAGGTCCGGATTGAACCAGACCCCGAGCAGTTTAACCGGTCCGTCCGTCCAGCGTCCCACTACGGAGTCACTGTTGGACGGTATAGGCTTGCTTCTCCAGGTGCCGAGTAGCAAACCCACCGACTTTTCCGGGTTAAGTTTTGCTCCTGTCACCGTTTCGTATTCTTTAAGTGTCTCGCTTAGCATCTCGACGTGCTTTTCGCTCGACACTATGACGGTGACATCGTCCGCATATGCAGACACGCTCGTCCCGCAACCCAGCTCCCGTGGGATACCCCTCAGTGTCGCCAGCTTCCGCAGTAGTGGTTCGAGCGTCAATACATACAGAAGCGCCGACAAGGGACATCCCTGACGGACCGAACGCTTGATGTCGAAAGGTTTTGACAGGTGACCGTTCACCCGAATTACCGATCGGATGCCGCTATACAAGGCAGCGATCCAACCGCGGAAAACGGGACCAAAGCCAGCCGCCCTGAGGACGGCCGCCAGGTATCGATGGTCCACCCTATCGAAGGCTTTAGATTGATCTAAATTGATCAACGCCCCACCCATGCCAGGATCCTTAACTACCCTGTCCATGATGTAGCGCATGAGGTGGAGGTTGTCATGGATGCTTCTGCCCGGCACTGCGCATGTTTGCGCCTTGTCGACCAGTTTATCGATGACAAGCGCCAACCTCTCGGCTATTACTTTGGCCAAAATTTTCAAATCTGCGTTGAGCAGAGTGATGGGCCTGAAATTATCTATAAAATTCCCCTTGTTTGGGTCTTTCTTCAGCAATGTCACTGCACCTCGGCTCACGAAACTGGGAATTCTCCCGTTTTGTTGCCAGTTGCAGTAGACTGATGCCAAGAGGTCTCCAAACAAGTCTGGCATTTGGCAATACAGCTCGTAGGGTAGACCATCCAATCCAGGCGACTTATCCCTCGCGCAGCCCGCCATAGCATCCCTTATTTCAGCAGCTGTGATGGGACCCTCACAACACTCTGCTTCTCCCGCCGTGAGCCGCGGCAGGCCAGTCAGGTAGGCACTGAAGTCCATCCTGCGTTCCGACCCACCGCTCGCACCAAACAGTCGAGCAAAGTGCTGTTGAAAGGCCCCACACATCCTTTCGGGTTCGAGTAAACTGCATCCTTGTTCATCAATTAGAGACCGAATAGTGGCTCTGTCACCGCGTTGCGCCTCCGCCACCCGGGCTTCTCGCGCAGCTTCGATCCCTTCGTTCCTTAAGGCACGCATTTTAGCTCTGACGACGCAACCTTCGTGTTTGGCGTTGAGGTGTTGGTCGAGGGCCATCCTCGCTGCCAAAACGTTGGTTGCGCTGCCAGTTGTAAGTGCCTCTTCTAGTTTCTTGACTAAGTCTCCCTCTATTCTATTTCGATCTATCGCTAGTTCTTTACTAAACCTAATAGATTCCGATTTAATTGCTATTTTCAGAGCAAACCACCATCGGTTGTTAACGATGGCTCCTGTTAACGCCCTCTTAATTAATTCGTTAATCCGGTTCCTGTAAACTTGCCGCGCTAAGAGCGAAGCGTTCAGTTTCCAGTAACCGGGACCCTGCCTATGTGTTTTATCTAAGTCGAGCGTACACGTCACAAATTTGTGATCCGTGTAGCTGACTATTTTAAATTGTGGACATCCTACACTAACTCTATCCGCTGTCCTACATAGAACTCTATCTAGATACGATCTCGACGATCCGACGCGGTTTGTCCAAGTCCACGTTGGCACGTTCGGATAGTCGAGTCGGAACCTGTCAGACAAATGGAAACGTCTGAGCAGGTCTTTAAGGCACTTACATCCCCTTCTACTCCTATCCATTCCCACATAGTCTAGATGCGTGTCCAAGGTAGCGTTCCAGTCCCCTACTAATAGTAAAGGTCTTGACGTTCCCAGGAAAAACTCTAGACGTCTAAAGAAATCCGCCCGACCCGTTAAGGACGGTGCATACACTGCCATCAGACGGAAAGCACATCCGTTTGTACCATCGACGTCCACGACAACCAGCCTACCCTCCGGGTCTAGGAATATTGGCCTTACTTTTAGGTTCAGACTCTTCCGAAAAAGCACCGCGGTACCACCACCACCCATGTTTGGCAGACAGGGAGAAAAATAAATGTCGAATTGTCCGCCAAACATGGACTTGAGGGTCCGCGGGTTACTGAGTCTGGTTTCACTGATAGCTATTATTTCTATGTTCTGTGACCTGATGTCATTTAGAAGATATCCTTGCTTCCAAGCTGACGCCAAGCCACGTACATTTACACAACCTATTTTAAGCATAATTTAGTCGAAAAGTGTAAAGAGTCGAGAGAGAAGGTTACTTACTCATTTCGACAGTTTTACACTGTTCCTCCTTAGAAGTGTCTATGAGTAAGTCTTTGTATAATTTTTTAGAGAGGTATTTTTGGAAACCCCCTACCGCATTTGGATAGAGGGATTTGAGTGTGTGGTGCTGTGTTGGTGTCAAATGTAATATTTTTATATGTTCTGGTGGTGTTGTTCTTGGATGATTGTTTGTTTTCATGTCATCTTCACATATGTTTGTGTGATATGCAATATACTCCATTAATTTTATGTCTTTTGTGTTTATGGCCGAGAGCATTGTATGCGTTTTTGTGGTGTTGGTGTTGGTGTTAGTTTGGTTTTGTAAGGGGCTTTCAGGGTTTGTGTACCTCCCTGCTTTGCTTGTGCTTGGTTTTGTCTTTTTTAATCTTTTTCTCTTACCCCCTGTGGCTATCTGCCATTCCACTGGACTGTCATCGTGTGACGAAAAGTCCGACAGATCAGAGGGGGGTAAGGGCAAGGCATCAGGTTCTATGCCTGTATTGTGTGGTGTGTGTGTTGTTGGGGATTTAGGTTTTGCATTTGTTTTTTCTTCGTTGATGTTTGTTTTCTTCGTTGTTGTTCTTGGTATTGGTGTTGGTCTATCTTTTGATGTTGGTGGTGGTGTTGTTTCCCTAATTGGTTTTGGTGTTGGAGTTGATTGTGGTGGTGTTTTTTCTTTTCTTGGTGTTGATGGTGATGTCGTTTGGTTTACTTTGTTGATGATCACTTGTGGGTTTGGTGGTGTTGGTAGCAAAGGTTGTTTTTTATTTATTTTTTGTTTTGGTTGTAACTGTTCTTGTTTCTTTTTTTGTGCCAAAACGCACTTTGAAATTAGGTGTTCTTGGCTTCCGCAGAGGTAGCAAAGCGGTTTTTTACCCTCCGCCACCACATAGAGGCTTTGTCCATTTTCCAAGTGAATCACATTCGGCAACTTTTCCAGTGAATCTTGATCCATCTGGATCAAAATTTCAATGCTTTTTCCGGTCCAGCTGTTATTATGAACAACAGTGGTTTCTAACACATTTATTGTTTTCAAATGAAAACATATCGCCGAAGTAATCCACTTGGACTCAATTTCCGGAGGGACATTATTTATTTTTATTCTACTCACTCTCTGTCCCATGTAGTATGGGACCATGATTAGTTCATCATTTTGTAAGGCTTCCATACTATACAATTTCGCCTCTTCTTCATTATTGAAACGAAATTGTACTGTATTAAATTGCAAACCCCAGTTTATATATTCTTTAATTTTCATGATTTTTTTGGCACATTTCTCAATTTCTGTTTTTGTAATTGGATTTGTTAATTTTTTACTTTTTCTTATTATTTTGTAAATGATGGTTCTTTTTTCCACGTCTTCTCTCACTTCTTTTGGGGTATGTAAAATTAAATTTTGTCCGGACGTAGAAAAAAGGGACCTGGTCTCTATAAGTTCTTTGTTTGTAAAATGTAAAGTTTCTTTTTTTTGTTTTAGCATGTCTGCAAAGTTTTTGTTGTTGTTGTTGGTGGTGGTGGTGGTGGTTGTGGTGTTGTGGCTTCTGTTCATTTTTCCTTCCTCTCTTTCGCTTGCTGTTTGTGAAGAGAGTAAAGGTTGAGTTGAACTGTTGCTGCTGCTGCTGCTACTTTTGTTGTTGTTGTTATCGTTGTTGTTGGTGGTGGTGATGATGGCGTCAGCAGCAAAGGTGCTTACATCAGAGATATTTGTGACGGTTTTTACGCATGGTTTTGTAACCTTGGTTACAGTTTTGTTTTTGTTGTTGGTGTTGTTGGTGGTGACAGGGCTTTTAACAGTATCGATGACGTTGACAGCTTTGACTTTAGAATCTGTTGCTTCATTCTTTTTCTCGATGTCTGTTATTGTTTTGGTGTGTGTGCGCGTGCATGATTTATTTTTTTGTTCTCCTAGCGTCTCAAGTCTAGGAAAATGTTCGTTCATTAAAGTTTCTGTCCAGCGTTCTATGACTATGTTTCTCGACATTTTTCAATGTCGAGAAGAAAATATATAATTTTAAAAAGGTTGAAACTGCCCCTAAAGGGCCAATTCCTACCTTGAAAACACAATAAAAAGAAAGTTTGGTGCTTCACACACCTTATATACAAAAATTCCAACAAAATATGGGCAATAAAAGGTCAAATAAACGTTTACCTTCGCAGCCGATGTGACAGCACGTCCGTGAGAAGAGATAGATAGATAGATAGATAGATAGATAGATAGATAGATAGATAGATAGATAGATAGATAGGTTTCTTTATTAGCCACACAGGGCTCAACACAGAGGGGACAAAATACAAATGTAGAGTTTTTCTTTTCGAGGGGGTCGAAAACAAAGCAGAAAAAAAAACAAAAGTGGGGACAACGATGAAAAAAAAAAAAAAAAAAAAAAAAAAAAAAAAAAAAAAAAAAAAAAAAAAACATCGCAAAACGTTTGGGGTATTTACAAAAAATACGAAAAATACAAAAAATTCCCAATAAATGGGGAGGTTATCCGTGGAAAGAAAAACCTACGAAAAGACCACGGTAACCTCGGTCTTTAGCGTCACAGTTTGTTAAATAAAATTTCTCTGTTTACAAAATTTTAAAACGTTTTATAGAATCATGGTCAAGGTGGCTTCGTCATTTATACGTGCCATTCTTGCTACATGTATCCATCTTTTTTCGAAACATTTGCTAGACAACACTTGCCTCTCTACTCTCACCTTCCTTTTCAAGTGATACTTGAAAAAGTTGATGAGAGATTGACCAGAGAGGAAAGTATTTGTCTCTAATCCTTTCAGACGCGTCCACCAGATGCATTCTTTGGCCATAGCCACAAGTACGATAAATACAGCTCTTCCTTCCCGTTTAAAGGAAGGAGGCGTGACGATATTGACGATAGACTCGGTTGATAAACCGACTCGTCCCACACGCGACAGCAGTCGTTCGACATAAGCCCACAGCTCCGAAATGGTTGGACACTGCACGAGTGCGTGCAGAACGGTTTCATCGCTCTGACCGCATCTCGGGCAGGTCGGCCCCACATTTCGCGAGCCGTGTCTATAGAGCTTATCCCGAACGGGTAGCGCCTCTCGGTAACACTGCCAGGCCAGGGATCTCTGGAAGTTGTCCATAGGTCCCGGCCCGAAAGTCGTCCTGAACAGGCGGGTCAGGTATTCCTCGTCGACGCCCAGGTTCGCCCCGAGATCGTCGTCGTACCTGCCCTCCACTAATCCCCTATAGAATGACTTCGTTGTGATGCAGCCGCTCAAGGTCGACCCGGGACGGCAAAGTTGTTGCAGAGCAACGCGACACTCACGGTGCCATTCGCCATTCCTCGGCCTCTTTTTGATCCACGACTGCAGCTCGGTCATGGAGACGAGCTGCGGGAAAGCGCGTCGCACAAACGGCGACCACACCTGCTCACCATCGTCTACGTAGAGCCGGAGATGTCGCAGTCTCAGCGCATGTCTGCGCATCATCAACCACGGCATGCCCAGCCCTCCTTTCAGCGGGTGTTGGCAACAAACGGATCGCCTCACCATCGGAACGCTTCCTTTCCACAAAAAGCGGAAGAGGATGCGCTCCATTTCGGTGATGGCGCGATCGGGACAAGGCACGACGGTCAGGCGGTATTCGATGACGGACGCGATGTACGCGTTCGCCACCTCCGCCCGACCTTTTAGGGACAGCTTCCTCTCGGACCATTGCCGGCAGAGAGTGGCCACCCTACTCGTTATCTCGTCCCAGTTCTTCTCCGTTTGCAGGTCCGGACCGAACCAGACTCCGAGCAACTTGACCGGACCGTCCGTCCAGCGTCCCACTACTGAGGCGCTGCCGGACGGTATGGGCTTGCTTCTCCAGGTGCCGAGCAGCAAACCCACCGACTTATCCCGGTTGATTTTCGCTCCCGTCACCGCTTCGTAGTCTTTCAGCGTCTCGCCGACAAGCTCGATGTGCTCGTGGCTAGACGCTATGACGGTGACGTCGTCCGCGTATGCCGACACGCTCGTCCCGCACCCCAGTTCTCGCGGGATGCCCCTCAGCGTCGCCAGCTTCCGCAGTAGTGGCTCGAGAGTCAATACGTACAGGAGCGGCGACAGGGGGCATCCCTGACGAACCGAACGTGCAATGTCGAAGGGTCCCGATAGACGTCCATTGACGCGAACAACCGAACGGATGCCTGTGTACAAGGCAGCCATCCAGCCGCGGAAAACGGGACCGAAGCCGGCCGCTTCGAGGACGGCCTCCAAGTATCGATGGTCTACCCTATCGAAAGCTTTCGATTGATCCAAATTGATCAGGGCCCCACCCATGCCAGGTTCCTTAACTACCCTCTCTATGATGTAGCGCATCAGATGGAGGTTGTCATGGATGCTCCGGCCCGGCACGGCGCACGTCTGCTCCGTGCCGACCAGTTTCTCGATGACAAGCGCCAACCGCTTGGCTAACACCTTGGCCAAAATTTTCATGTCTGCATTGAGCAGAGTGATGGGCCTAAAGTTATCTATGGCGTCCCCCTTGTTTGGATCTTTCTTCAGCAGCGTTACCGCTCCTCGGCTCACAAAACCGGGAATGCTCCCGTTCTGCTGCCAGTTGCAGTACACGACCGCCAAGACTTCTCCAAACAAGTCTGGCATACAGTTGTAAAGCTCGTAGGGCAGACCATCCAAACCCGGAGATTTGTCCGTCGAGCAACCCGCCATCGCGTCCCTCACCTCCTCCGCCGTGATGACCCCTTCGCAGCACTCCGCCTCTCTTGCCGAGAGTCGTGGCAAGCTGTGCAGGTAGGCACTAAAGTCCACCCTGCCTTCTCGCTCGCCACTCCTCCCGAACAGTCGGGCAAAATGCCGCTGAAACGCCTCGCACATCTTGCTCGGCTCGAGCAATTCGCGCCCCTGTTCGTCTACCAGAGACCGGATGGTGGCTCTGTTACCCCGCTGCGCCTCCGCCACCCGGGCCTCTCGTGCGGCTCCAACACCTTCATTCCTCAGAGCACGCATCCTTGCCCTGACAGCACACCCTTCGTGTTTAGCATTGAAGTGTTGGTCGAGGGCCAACCTCGCCGCTAAAACGTCGGATGCGATGCCACTTCGCAATGCCTCTTCTAACTTTATCACTAGCTCCCCCTCTTCTCTGTTCCTCTCTACAGCTAGTGCCCTGCTATACCTTATTGCTTCCGCCCTCACTGCTCTCTTGAGGGCAAACCACCATTTGTTGTTGACGATGGCTCCCGTCAAAGCCCTCTTTACTAACGTGCTAATCCGGTCTCTGAAAACCTGTCTCGACGGGAAAGACGCGTTTAGTTTCCAGTAACCGGGACCCTGCCTATGTGCCTTATCTAAGTCTAGCGTACACGTCACAAGTTTGTGATCCGTGTAGCTGACTATGTGGAACTGTGGACATCCTAAACTATCTCTATCTCTTGTCCTACACACTATCCTATCTAGATACGATCTCGACGACCCAATGCGGTTGCTCCAAGTCCACGTTGGCACATTTGGGTGGTCGAGTCGGTACCTGTCAGACAACTGGAAGCGTCTGAGCAGGTCTATGAGGCCTTTGCATCCCCTTCTACTTTTGTCACTCCCCACGTAGTCTAGATGCGTGTCCAAGGTAGCATTCCAATCCCCCACTAAAAGTAAGGGACGAGACGTTCCCAGGAATACTTCTAGACGTCGAAAGAAGTCTGACCGACCTGTTAAAGGAGGCACATAAACTGCCAGCAACCGAAAAGCGCCTCCATCGCTGCCGTCCACATCTAGGACAACCAGTCTACCCTCCGGGTCCGTAAATATCGTCTTTACTTGGAGATCCAGACTCTTGCGAAAAAGAACCGCCGTGCCACTACCGCCCATCCTCGTCAGACAGGGAGAAAAATAAATGTTAAACTGTCCGCCAAACATGGACTTTAGGGCCCGCGGTTCATGGAGTCTGGTCTCACTAATGGCTATGATATCCAAATTGTGTGACTTGATGTCATTTAAGAGGTACCCTTGTTTCCAAGGGGACCCTAAGCCACGCACATTCACACAACCAATCTTCACCATGATTCTATTTATACGTGTGCTTTAAAGCACAAAACAAAAGAACAGAGTGTTACTTGCCGTTAGAAAGTTTTGTTTCCTCCTTGGATTTTTCACCAAGGAGGCTATTGTACAATTTCTTGCACAAATATTTCTGGAATCCCCCTACCGAGTTGGGGTAGAGGGATTTTATTGTGTTGTGTAATGCTGGTGTTACATGAATAATTTTAATGTGTTTTGGCGGTGTTGTACGTGGGTGGTTGTTGGTTTTGATATAGTTATTTGTGATGTTTGTTTTAGAGTTGATGTAATTCATCAACTCTGTGTTTGTACTGTCTATTGCTGTTAGCATTGTTTTTTTTATATTACTATTGGTGTTAGTAGTATTTTCGGGAGATGTGAATCTCCCTGCTTTGTTTGTGTTTGCATTTTGTTTTGTTTTCTTCTTACTGCGCTTCCTCTTTCCTTTCGTAGCTATTTTCCACTCCTCCCCACTCTCTTCATCGGATGATGGGAGATCTGAGGAGTCAGAAAGAGGTAACGGCAAATTTTGTGCGTCTGTGTGTGTTTCTGTGAATGTTTGTGTTGCTGCTTTTATTGATGTTGGCTCCTTGTTATTTATGTGTGGTGTATGTGATATGGGGGAGGGAGAGGCAGTCTTGGAATTTTCTTTTTTTTCTTCTGTTTTTGCAGTTTCTGTTGTCTTTTCTGTTGTGGTTATTGCTGATATTTCTGTTGTTGTTTTTTGCGTTGCTGGTGGTGTTGGTAGTAAGGTTTTTCTGTTGGGGGTATTTGGTAGTTGCTTCTGTTGTTGTTGTTGTTGTTGTTGTTGTTGTTGTTTTTGTTTAGCGGCCAGAGGGCAGTCCTTTTTC
Source organism: Octopus bimaculoides (assembly GCF_046866305.1). Lineage (NCBI taxonomy): Eukaryota > Metazoa > Mollusca > Cephalopoda > Octopoda > Octopodidae > Octopus > Octopus bimaculoides. The sequence continues at coordinate 10,680,137 of NC_142943.1, forward strand.
AGATGTGCTTCGCTGTTGCATAGGTAACAGCGAGGTCGCCTGCCCTCTACCACCACATACAGCTTGTGGTCCTCTGCCAATCTAATGTTTGGAGGAATTTTCTGTGAAGCCTCCTCCGTGATGTGGAGAAGGATTTCCAGATTTTTCCCTCCCCAGTTCTTTTCCTCTCCGACCGTAATCTCCAAAATATTTGCCTCCTCCATTTCCAGGCACACGGCCGATATCAGCCATTGGGTGTCCACCTCCGATGGCACATTTTTTATCATAACTTTGGTCACTCTCTGTCCTAGATAACTCGGTATCATTACCAAGTCATCTGTGCGGAGAGAGAGTGTCGAAAATTGTTTAGCTAAATTTTCATCCAGAAACCTTACTTGCACCGTTCCGAATTTCCTTCCCCAGGTGACATGATTCTGATAAGGCCAAATTTTTCTAAGACAAACTTCAATTTTATCTGTGCTAACATTTTCTACACGTCTGGTTTTTGTGTTTACCAGTTTATAAATGATGCACTTTTTGTTTTTCATTTCTATAATATCTTTTGGGATGTTAATTCTGACATCATCTCCTTCTTTCGTAAGAAGGGATTTTGTGTCTTTTATTTGTTTTTGTGTGAATGTCACTGTTGTTCTTTTTTCCTTTAGAGCATTTGCGAAATTTGTTTTTGTTGTGCTGGCGGACATGTTCTTCTGGATAATTTTGTTTATGTTGGTGTATGTACTGCCTGGTTCAAAGGTGGTGGTAGTGGCAGCAGAGTTTGTTGAACAGGTGATGGTGTCATTGCTGACGGCCGATAACTTTACTTCCTTGTTGTTGCTGTTGTTGTTGTTGTTGTCGTTGTTGCTGTTGTTGTTGTTGTTGTTGTTGTTGTCGTTGGTGGTGGTGATGATGGCGTCAGCAGCAGTGGTGCTTACGTCAGAGACATTTGTGACGGTTTTCACGCATGGTTTTGTAACCTTGGTTACAGTTTTGTTTTTGTTGTTGGTGTTGGTGGTGGTGGTGGTGGTGGTGGTGGTGAGAGGGCTGTTAGTAGCTGTACTCACAGTCTTTGTGACGTTTATAGCAACTGCGTTCGTGTCACTGCATGAGCACGCGCTATTCTGTTCTTTTTTCTCTTCTGGCATCTGAAGCCTCGGGAAATGCTTGTCAAAAGAACAAGACAAGCGTTCCAAAATTATGTTTCTCGACATTTTTCAAATGTCAAGAAGGAAATTTTTGTATTTTGCTAGGGCCGAAACTGCCCCTGGGGGTCAATTCCTGCCCTTGAAAATACACACAAATGAAGCCTAGGTGCTTCGCAACAAAATTATTAAAAAATTCCAACAAAATGTGGACAGTAAAAGGTCAAATAAACGTTTACCTTCGCAGCCGATGTGACAGCACGTCCGTGAGAAGAGATAGATAGATAGATAGATAGATAGATAGATAGATAGATAGATAGATAGATAGATAGATAGATAGATAGATAGATAGATAGATAGATAGATAGATAGATAGATAGATAGATAGATAGATAGATAGATAGATAGATAGATAGATAGATAGATAGATAGATAGATAGATAGATAGATAGATAGATAGATAGATAGATAGATAGATAGATAGATAGATAGATAGATAGATAGATAGATAGATAGATAGATAGATAGATAGATAGATAGATAGATAGATAGATAGATAGATAGATAGATAGATAGATAGATAGATAGATAGATAGATAGATAGATAGATAGATAGATAGATAGATAGATAGATAGATAGATAGATAGATAGATAGATAGATAGATAGATAGATAGATAGATAGATAGATAGATAGATAGATAGATAGATAGATAGATAGATAGATAGATAGATAGATAGATAGATAGATAGATAGATAGATAGATAGATAGATAGATAGATAGATAGATAGATAGATAGATAGATAGATAGATAGATAGATAGATAGATAGATAGATAGATAGATAGATAGATAGATAGATAGATAGATAGATAGATAGATAGATATGTTTTAATTATAGCCACACAGGGCTGAACACAGAAATTGGACGAAATACAAGCGTAGAGTTTTTCATTTTCGAGGTGGGCTGGGTGGGACACACAAAGAAAAGTCAAATCAATAGGGATTGTAATCGTTGGGGTGTGTGGTGTACAAAAATTATAAATCTTCCCAAAAACGGGAATAAATATTGTTTACAGTTTAGGTGTATCCTTGGAGTGAAAAACCTACAAAAAAGCACCAAGGTCACCTCAGGCAGTTCAAAATGTACATAAAAGTAAGTACCTTTTCTCTCGTTTTCTCTTTTTGTTACAAATTAATGCTTAAAATGGTGTCGTCTTTCATACTCACCAATTTTGCCACATTTACCCATTTTTTATTGAAGCTTTCATTCGACAACGCTTTCCTCTCTATCCTCATCCTCCTTTTCAAGTGGTACTTGAAAAAGTTGACGAGAGACTGACCAGAGAGGAAAGTGTTTGTTTGTAAACCTTTCAAACGCGTCCACCACACACATTCTTTCGCCATAGCTATCAGTGTTACGTAAACCGTTTTTCCTTCCCGTTTAAAGGAAGGTGGCGGAACAATATTCACGATAGACTCGGCCGATAAGCGGGCTCGTCCCACACGCGACAGCAGCCGTTCGACGAAGGTCCACAGCTCTGAAATATCTGGACACTGCACGAGTGCGTGCAGAACGGTTTCGTCGCTCTGACCGCATCTCGGGCAGGTCGGTCCGGTGGTTTTCGAACCGTGTCTGTAGACCTTCTCTCGAACTGGTAGTGCGTCCCGATAGCATTGCCAAGCCAGGGATCTCTGGAAATTATCCATAGGCCCCGGCCCGAACGTTGTCTTGAAAAGGCGAGTTAGGAATTTCTCGTCGACACCCAGGTTTGCCCCGAGAGTGTCGTCGGACCTCCCCTCCACTAGTCCTCTATAGAACGCATTGGTCGTTTGTAAGTTGCACAAGTTTGATCCCGGACGGCAGAGCTGTTGTAGAGCTTGGCGACACTCGCGGTGCCAATCGCCCAGTTTCGGTCTCTTTTTGATCCATGTTTGCAGTTCGGTGAGTGAGACGAGCTGCGGGAAGGCGAGCCTCACAAACGGCGCCCACACCTGTTCACCGTCTTCAATGAAGTTCCAGAGATGCCGCAGTCTCAGCGCATGTCTGCGCATCATTAACCACGGCATCCCCAGTCCTCCATGTAACGGTTGTTGACAGCAAATGGATCGCCTCACCATCGGAACGCCACCCTTCCACAGAAAGCGGAAGAGTATGCGTTCTAGTTTCGTGATGGTGGCATTGGGACAAGGTACGACGGTCAGGCGGTAATCAATGACTGATGCGATATACGCATTAGCCACCTCCGCCCGACCTTTTAGAGATAACTTTCTCTCGGCCCATGTTTGGCTGAGTTTGATTACTCTACTGGTGATTTCGTCCCAGTTCTTATCCATCTGGAGGTCCGGATTGAACCAGACCCCGAGCAGTTTAACCGGTCCGTCCGTCCAGCGTCCCACTACGGAGTCACTGTTGGACGGTATAGGCTTGCTTCTCCAGGTGCCGAGTAGCAAACCCACCGACTTTTCCGGGTTAAGTTTTGCTCCTGTCACCGTTTCGTATTCTTTAAGTGTCTCGCTTAGCATCTCGACGTGCTTTTCGCTCGACACTATGACGGTGACATCGTCCGCATATGCAGACACGCTCGTCCCGCAACCCAGCTCCCGTGGGATACCCCTCAGTGTCGCCAGCTTCCGCAGTAGTGGTTCGAGCGTCAATACATACAGAAGCGCCGACAGGGGACATCCCTGACGGACCGAACGCTTGATGTCGAAAGGTTTTGACAGGTGACCGTTCACCCGAATTACCGATCGGATGCCGCTATACAAGGCAGCGATCCAACCGCGGAAAACGGGACCAAAGCCAGCCGCCCTGAGGACGGCCGCCAGGTATCGATGGTCCACCCTATCGAAGGCTTTAGATTGATCTAAATTGATCAACGCCCCACCCATGCCAGGATCCTTAACTACCCTGTCCATGATGTAGCGCATGAGGTGGAGGTTGTCATGGATGCTTCTGCCCGGCACTGCGCATGTTTGCGCCTTGTCGACCAGTTTATCGATGACAAGCGCCAACCTCTCGGCTATTACTTTGGCCAAAATTTTCAAATCTGCGTTGAGCAGAGTGATGGGCCTGAAATTATCTATAAAATTCCCCTTGTTTGGGTCTTTCTTCAGCAATGTCACTGCACCTCGGCTCACGAAACTGGGAATTCTCCCGTTTTGTTGCCAGTTGCAGTAGACTGATGCCAAGAGGTCTCCAAACAAGTCTGGCATTTGGCAATACAGCTCGTAGGGTAGACCATCCAATCCAGGCGACTTATCCCTCGCGCAGCCCGCCATAGCATCCCTTATTTCAGCAGCTGTGATGGGACCCTCACAACACTCTGCTTCTCCCGCCGTGAGCCGCGGCAGGCCAGTCAGGTAGGCACTGAAGTCCATCCTGCGTTCCGACCCACCGCTCGCACCAAACAGTCGAGCAAAGTGCTGTTGAAAGGCCCCACACATCCTTTCGGGTTCGAGTAAACTGCATCCTTGTTCATCAATTAGAGACCGAATAGTGGCTCTGTCACCGCGTTGCGCCTCCGCCACCCGGGCTTCTCGCGCAGCTTCGATCCCTTCGTTCCTTAAGGCACGCATTTTAGCTCTGACGACGCAACCTTCGTGTTTGGCGTTGAGGTGTTGGTCGAGGGCCATCCTCGCTGCCAAAACGTTGGTTGCGCTGCCAGTTGTAAGTGCCTCTTCTAGTTTCTTGACTAAGTCTCCCTCTATTCTATTTCGATCTATCGCTAGTTCTTTACTAAACCTAATAGATTCCGATTTAATTGCTATTTTCAGGGCAAACCACCATCGGTTGTTAACGATGGCTCCTGTTAACGCCCTCTTAATTAATTCGTTAATCCGGTTCCTGTAAACTTGCCGCGCTAAGAGCGAAGCGTTCAGTTTCCAGTAACCGGGACCCTGCCTATGTGTTTTATCTAAGTCGAGCGTACACGTCACAAATTTGTGATCCGTGTAGCTGACTATTTTAAATTGTGGACATCCTACACTAACTCTATCCGCTGTCCTACATAGAACTCTATCTAGATACGATCTCGACGATCCGACGCGGTTTGTCCAAGTCCACGTTGGCACGTTCGGATAGTCGAGTCGGAACCTGTCAGACAAATGGAAACGTCTGAGCAGGTCTTTAAGGCACTTACATCCCCTTCTACTCCTATCCATTCCCACATAGTCTAGATGCGTGTCCAAGGTAGCGTTCCAGTCCCCTACTAATAGTAAAGGTCTTGACGTTCCCAGGAAAAACTCTAGACGTCTAAAGAAATCCGCCCGACCCGTTAAGGACGGTGCATACACTGCCATCAGACGGAAAGCACATCCGTTTGTACCATCGACGTCCACGACAACCAGCCTACCCTCCGGGTCTAGGAATATTGGCCTTACTTTTAGGTTCAGACTCTTTCGAAAAAACACCGCGGTACCACCACCACCCATGTTTGGCAGACAGGGAGAAAAATAAATGTCGAATTGTCCGCCAAACATGGACTTGAGGGTCCGCGGGTTACTGAGTCTGGTTTCACTGATAGCTATTATTTCTATGTTCTGTGACCTGATGTCATTTAGAAGATATCCTTGCTTCCAAGCTGACGCCAAGCCACGTACATTTACACAACCTATTTTAAGCATAATTTAGTCGAAAAGTGTAAAGAGTCGAGAGAGAAGGTTACTTACTCATTTCGACAGTTTTACACTGTTCCTCCTTAGAAGTGTCTATGAGTAAGTCTTTGTATAATTTTTTAGAGAGGTATTTTTGGAAACCCCCTACCGCATTTGGATAGAGGGATTTGAGTGTGTGGTGCTGTGTTGGTGTCAAATGTAATATTTTTATATGTTCTGGTGGTGTTGTTCTTGGATGATTGTTTGTTTTCATGTCATCTTCACATATGTTTGTGTGATATGCAATATACTCCATTAATTTTATGTCTTTTGTGTTTATGGCCGAGAGCATTGTATGCGTTTTTGTGGTGTTGGTGTTGGTGTTAGTTTGGTTTTGTAAGGGGCTTTCAGGGTTTGTGTACCTCCCTGCTTTGCTTGTGCTTGGTTTTGTCTTTTTTAATCTTTTTCTCTTACCCCCTGTGGCTATCTGCCATTCCACTGGACTGTCATCGTTTGACGAAAAGTCCGACAGATCAGAGGGGGGTAAGGGCAAGGCATCAGGTTCTATGCCTGTATTGTGTGGTGTGTGTGTTGTTGGGGATTTAGGTTTTGCATTTGTTTTTTCTTCGTTGATGTTTGTTTTCTTCGTTGTTGTTCTTGGTATTGGTGTTGGTCTATCTTTTGATGTTGGTGGTGGTGTTGTTTCCCTAATTGGTTTTGGTGTTGGAGTTGATTGTGGTGGTGTTTTTTCTTTTCTTGGTGTTGATGGTGATGTCGTTTGGTTTACTTTGTTGATGATCACTTGTGGGTTTGGTGGTGTTGGTAGCAAAGGTTGTTTTTTATTTATTTTTTGTTTTGGTTGTAACTGTTCTTGTTTCTTTTTTTGTGCCAAAACGCACTTTGAAATTAGGTGTTCTTGGCTTCCGCAGAGGTAGCAAAGCGGTTTTTTACCCTCCGCCACCACATAGAGGCTTTGTCCATTTTCCAAGTGAATCACATTCGGCAACTTTTCCAGTGAATCTTGATCCATCTGGATCAAAATTTCAATGCTTTTTCCGGTCCAGCTGTTATTATGAACAACAGTGGTTTCTAACACATTTATTGTTTTCAAATGAAAACATATCGCCGAAGTAATCCACTTGGACTCAATTTCCGGAGGGACATTATTTATTTTTATTCTACTCACTCTCTGTCCCATGTAGTATGGGACCATGATTAGTTCATCATTTTGTAAGGCTTCCATACTATACAATTTCGCCTCTTCTTCATTATTGAAACGAAATTGTACTGTATTAAATTGCAAACCCCAGTTTATATATTCTTTAATTTTCATGATTTTTTTGGCACATTTCTCAATTTCTGTTTTTGTAATTGGATTTGTTAATTTTTTACTTTTTCTTATTATTTTGTAAATGATGGTTCTTTTTTCCACGTCTTCTCTCACTTCTTTTGGGGTATGTAAAATTAAATTTTGTCCGGACGTAGAAAAAAGGGACCTGGTCTCTATAAGTTCTTTGTTTGTAAAATGTAAAGTTTCTTTTTTTTGTTTTAGCATGTCTGCAAAGTTTTTGTTGTTGTTGTTGGTGGTGGTGGTGGTGGTTGTGGTGTTGTGGCTTCTGTTAATTTTTCCTTCCTCTCTTTCGCTTGCTGTTTGTGAAGAGAGTAAAGGTTGAGTTGAACTGTTGCTGCTGCTGCTGCTACTTTTGTTGTTGTTGTTATCGTTGTTGTTGGTGGTGGTGATGATGGCGTCAGCAGCAAAGGTGCTTACATCAGAGATATTTGTGACGGTTTTTACGCATGGTTTTGTAACCTTGGTTACAGTTTTGTTTTTGTTGTTGGTGTTGTTGGTGGTGACAGGGCTTTTAACAGTATCGATGACGTTGACAGCTTTGACTTTAGAATCTGTTGCTTCATTCTTTTTCTCGATGTCTGTTATTGTTTTGGTGTGTGTGCGCGTGCATGATTTATTTTTTTGTTCTCCTAGCGTCTCAAGTCTAGGAAAATGTTCGTTCATTAAAGTTTCTGTCCAGCGTTCTATGACTATGTTTCTCGACATTTTTCAATGTCGAGAAGAAAATATATAATTTTAAAAAGGTTGAAACTGCCCCTAAAGGGCCAATTCCTACCTTGAAAACACAATAAAAAGAAAGTTTGGTGCTTCACACACCTTATATACAAAAATTCCAACAAAATATGGGCAATAAAAGGTCAAATAAACGTTTACCTTCGCAGCCGATGTGACAGCACGTCCGTGAGAAGAGATAGATAGATAGATAGATAGATAGATAGATAGATAGATAGATAGATAGGCAGGCAACCAGCCAGCCAAACAGACAGGCAAAAAAGATAGATAGATAGATAGATAGATAGATAGATAGATAGATAGATAGATAGATAGATAGATAGATAGATAGATAGATAGATAGATAGATAGATAGATAGATAGATAGATAGATAGATAGATAGATAGATAGATAGATAGATAGATAGATAGATAGATAGATAGATAGATAGACAGACAAACAGACACACAGACAGACAGACAAATTTCTTTATTGACCACACACGGCTGAACACTGAGGGGACAAATACAATGTAGAGTTTTTCTTTTCGAGGGGGACGAAAATAGAAAAGTAAGAATAGGGACAACGATCAAAAGGGATCGAGATCGTTTGGGATATACAAAAAGTCGAAATAGTATTAAAAGAAAACACGTAGTTCCCAAAAGTGGGGAGGTTTATCCGTGGAAAGAAAAACCTACGAAAAGACCACGGTAACCTCGGGCAATAATGTCACACAATAACACATTTCACTCTTTTTCCTTTGTTTTTCTGGTTCATGGGATTATGCTCATCCTTGCTACATTCACCTATCTTTTATTGAAGCATTCGCCAAACAAAAACTTGCCTCTCACCTTCCTTTTCAAGTGATACTTGAAGAAGTTGATGAGAGATTGACCAGAGAGGAAAGTGTTTGTCTATAGGCCTTTCAGACGCGTCCACTAGACACATTATTTCGCTATAGCCACAAGGACGATGAAAATGGCTCTTCCTTCCTGTTTGAAAGTAGGAGGTGTGACAATATTGAGGATAGACTCGGCCGATAAACCGACCCGTCCCACAACGCGACAGCAGTCAATCGACATAAGCCCACAGGTCGGAAATGGTTGGATACTGTTATGGTCAGTACGAGGCTAGAGTAGACGACACTTGGCCCAAGGTACCATGTTGTGGAACTGAACCTGGAACCATGTGTTTTGGAAGCAAACTTCTTACCACATAGCCACGTCTTCACTTTCGTAGCTAAAATTTATAGGTAAATTGTAAAGAAAATTTGATAAAGACGATAGTTATGAATTAAGATTAAGAAGTAAATGGATGTAATGTGATTGCTTTTCTTTTCGATAACATTAGTCTCTGATTTAACCTAAATATGTTATTCTTAACCTATATCACTCTTATTGAGTAATTCAATGGCAGCGAGATGGCAGAATCGTTAGCACGCTGGACAAAATGCGGAGCGGAAATTCATCCGTCTTTACTTTCTAAGTATACATAAGCACACACCAATACCACCACTCCCACTCATACACACACTTGTGTGTGTGTATATATATATATATATATATATATATATATTTCAAGTTGCCAAATTCGTTCGTTTCTATGTGAATTATCTCGAAAAGTATTGGTATTATAACATTTTGTTTTTGCTATATTCTCCCTCCACAATTTTTATTGATCGTCTTTCAAATACTCAGAATAAGTGTTACCTCCTTTCACACATATGACGATGGAGTGCCTAATAAGGAAAAATTATTTTCGATGTCTGTTCTTCTTCCCTGTTTATCAACGTTCTAAATCTGCCAAAGCCGCTCGAGACATTTGTGTTGTGTACGAAGGTGACGCTGTCACTGATAGAATTGCACAGTTGAAGGAGGGAAAATTCGACCTGATAGTCTTTTCGCGTTCTAACCGGCCTGTACAGTTCGATAAGGAACGATAGAAAGCACTCGTCTAGGAGGAAATTGGCCCAGCAGGGAGAATACTTTTATGATACTGTCGCCTTCATTTGATGTGTAAGGTCCAAAACTTCGGTGCATATATAACACACGCTCTGAACAAAAAATTCCAGCACCTTTCTATTGGTGCCAGCCCACTAATGGGCACAAGCAGATTTCTTTACCGCATCGTCACCGATTCAACGAGAAAACCCAGCTGAAGCAACTCGACAGGCGACACGGCGTGCTTCTTCAACACAACAACGCTTGACCCTGTGTCGCTAATTTGACCAAAAATGTCATTTAAGTTCACCGAATTCTTCTGATAAAGCGGCTTCAGATTACGTTTTTGGTCGCTCTCCAACAGTTTGAGAGTTGATTCGTGCAATATGACGTGGAGATGTAAACGTGGCACGACGAATTCATTGTTCGGGTCAAACATTACTACACGCACATGCGCTTTCAAACACGGACTACAGATACAGACAGACAGATATATGCTCATACGTCTACACACAAGCACAAACAATTCACAAAATACTAAAATATAAAATATTTTATTTTTTAAAAATTTTGAAAATGTTTTCTAGTTGGAACTCCCAGGTTTCCTGCATTGAAAGAGCCTGGTTAAGAGTCAATACGGTTACCTGACACAGCACGTACACCTTGCAACTATGTTATGACACCAACCAGCATGCTGTAGAGGATGTTTAAAGACTCGAAGGTTCATAAAATCGACTACATAATTTTACTCTTTAATAACTTCCAATATAAATGAATAATTCTTATTGAAGTCCTGTCCAACTTAAACGGTAGATTTTGTAACCAGGTTCACATGAACAAATATTTATATATAATACAATGATGTTATATAACTAAATCTATTCAGGAAACTTTTCTTCTTGCGGTTTCATTACCTAGGCAGTAAGCGTAACTAGATTACATTGTGATCCAACTAACCAACCGTACTCTGTGCAGGCTGACTTACAATGAATCGACTACAACAAACGGCCTTCGAGAGTAGCAGTAGGGGACTCACTCGCATTCAAATACGAATGGGCTGAGCAAATACTAAACTAATTTCTTCTAGGGCAGTCACTACGGAAAATGGGTGAAAAAACGTCGCAAGGCTATTCCTTTGGAACTTATATTTCATCCTACTCTAAGGACCACTGCTTGAGTGTTGACAGCTCTCAAGATCGATACCAGCTACTACAAAATTGCGTGCATATTTGTGTGTGTGTGTGTGTGTGTGTGTGTGTGTGTGTGTGTGTGTGTGTGTGTGTGTGTGTGTAAATAGAATTAAATTCTTATCTTAAAAATCGGTGAAATATCTCAATACTAAAGGAATCTATATTTCCGATATTGGTGCCTGCTGAAGCATTGAAGGTATGAAGACAAAACCGAATTACGCCTTCTATTTATAAGAAAAGGCACCCATTTATGACGTCATAATAGAACTATAGCAAAATTATCAAATGGAAGATACGAAACAATGAAAATTACCTCACTTTATATTTCTTGAATTTTCTTAACAGAGAAATGAGGTCATAATAAAACATTCTTCAAACTTTTCTAAAATGTCTTCCTTCATAAATATTTTACACTTTTAAAGCATTTTTATCTATTGCAACGGAGACGTACTTATTTGCAGAACAAAACAAAAAATAATAATTGATAGTCTCTACATTAGTCTCTACAAAGGCAGAATTTTTTCGGGAACGAGGTTAGTGGATACCATATGTTCGAAGTGTTAGACGGATAAATTATTTTATAGACTCAGGAAGAATGAATGAGTGTTGCCTCTTGCGGTAAATTTAATGTTTTCATCCTTTATTTCGTATATCTATATATAGATATATATATACTAGCTGTTGGACCCGGCGTTCCTCGTGTTTTCCGTGTTGAAGCCTACCTCTGACCTTGTATTGAAATCATCTACGTTCCCCGTGCCAGTTGTTACCAATTAAGATGTTATATGTTAAATCTGGTTCGGCAGGCTGTTGCAGGAAGAGTAGATGTGTGGCAGGCGGAGGAAATATGGTCAGAGCAGGCGACGGGAGTTTTGTTGACGGAGCGGAGCTTTTGCAGCCGACGACAATGTGTTCAATGGGGCAGCGAAGTGAGGCTGAAGTAATAAATGGAGACGTTAAGAACATACTTCGAGGAAATGAGTTCGCATTTGTAAAGAAGTACTTACAGTGGAGTCGTGAGGCGGCTAGCTCCGAAGATGTCTTCATGGGAGAATTGGAGATTTGACTGTATTTTTTTTATCATGTTTGATGAAATTCACTCCTGTAACGCTTCTTGGTAGACATTTTTAGTCCTTCCGTCTTCGGTGTAGATGAAAAGGTTTTGAGGATTGCCAAATCCAATTTCATAAACAGGAATACCGAAGCGCACGGGACAAAACAACAACAGAACA